>NC_055957.1:34490307-34692807 GCF_018492685.1 Alosa sapidissima
CACACTCACACAAACACACACACACACACAATCGAAAAAGATGTACACACATACACAACACCTGAGGCAGTGGTACTTCTCCAGTCAAGGGCACTGGGACGATCCCAAACAGCGCCTGCAGTGTCTTCCCCCCTGCGGTCATCAGAAACATTTGAGAGGAAATGAGAGGGGGGAGTGACTGTCTGTGAGCGCAAGTGTTGACTCTCTCCCTCTGTCTCCTCTCAGTATGGGGAGAGAGGGATGCCGAGACCAGGCAAGCCACGCTGCTCTTCTCTTTTGCTGGCCATCCACTTGTACAGCATGTCTACTATCCAGTAGCTCTCTTGTTTTGATTTAATATTCTCCTCTCTTGTATTTGTAATTTAATATTTATATTTTAATTCCTTCACATAGTGTACCTCTATAACACACACACACAGAGATAATAATAATACTAGGAATAGAAGGAAATTATCTTTCTGAATCATTTGGTTTCCTTTGGGAAGGACAGAAACTGAGGTTTCATTGCTTTTATAGGCAAAAGCCTCCCTTTTTTACCATTGACATTCTCTTCCAGTCCAGTTATAATTCTATCTCTTATCATAACCCTTCAACTGATCATTCAAGTCATCTTTTCAACTGTTTTTCAAAAGTTTCCCCATTCCTCTCCAGGCATCTGTATGCTAAAATGGCCACTGTGTGTGTAACAATAAGAACCACTTCAGTTTTACCATCATACACAGTGAGAGAAATAAATTTGCTTTTCGCCAAAAAATCATATCATATCTGTTTGTTTACGTTGTCTTTTAGGAACAAATTGGGAATTCAAGACTGTCTGAGGATTTCACTCTTCCCTATTGAGCTGTCAGTAAAGAATATCTGAAAGTCTGAAGTCAAAATAATAACTGAAACGCTGAAAGGTGTAGGAAACGTCCTCCACAACTTATAGCTTCCTGTATCAGCCTGTAATTACTTAATGAAAAGTTGTCATCTGTCAAGCCAACAGCCAAAGAACTAACAAGATTTTGATCGTTGCAATTTTCCCTTAACAGAATGGGTGGAGGGTTTTGTCAGTTTCTTAGTATGTTGTGCAGAGTTGCTTGTCAATCTGGAGTTGTGCCTCTCCTTCCACGAGTGTGTAATTGTAAAAGATGTCCTTACTGAGAACTTCACTTCAGTTAGTGCTTTCATTCATGCAAAATGAGCCACAAATACATGTAAGCCAATTTCAGGCTGATTTATACAAATACTTCCAGTGATGACAGTGGTATGCTGCGATGAATATTAATGTAAGCTTACATAAACTGTGCCAAATAGCTATGTATGTTAGCCAATTCCAGTCCTAATATCAAATAACAAAATTATAGAAATGTTCACCTAATTCCGTGCGCAAACATAGGGGGTGTCATCTTTGGCCGCATTGTGTCCAAATTTCCCACTGAGCAGTACATCCATTGAAATGCATTAAGATAGCACAGTTCTATCAAGATGACTGGCATCAAATGTTATGGGTCAAGTTAGGAATGTTTATTTAGGATTTTGGTGACATTTCTGTAATACACCTTTCCTATCTGAAGTTAGGAGAACATTGACTTAGTAGCAAATGTTATGTAATGACTATCTTAACATAGTTACCATGGTTACCAAACAGATAAGATAGGATTTGCGAGTTAGGAAGTTTCTGTACTATGCCCCGTAGTAAGTGTTTTGGTTTTAGCACTTTAGACAGTAAATAATGAGATAATGCATTGGGATTTGGGTAAAAATAAAGAAAGCACTTTATAAGAACATATTATGACAATTGTGTAATTGTTCTCCGCCTCCTAATTTCAATTCTGCGCCACTAGTTGACTAGTGTGAATTTTGTCTTGAACTAGTTTACTAGTATACATTTATGACCTCACTAGTTAACTAGTTTGGACAAAGGATGCATCAACTAGTTAACTAGTGAGCCTGCTGCCATCACCTAGCTAGCTAGTAAGCCATTTATGGTTCACTAGTTAACTAGTGACATTGACCTACTCCAACTAGTTAACTAGTGAGGAGTTTTGCCTTCACTAGTAAACATGTGCACATTTTTGGCTGTCACTAGTTAACTAGTGAGACCCAAAAGCCTTCAACTAGCTGACTGGTATGCATTTTGGCCTTTACTAGTTAACTAGTGGACATTTCTGGCTATCACTAGTTAACTAGTGAAGCTAATATGTGTTCACTAGTTAACTAGTGGGCATTTATGCTGTCACTAGTTAACTAGTGTGCACAAACATGGCTCACTAGTTAACTAGTTGACAAAAATGGCTTGCATGTTGGCCTGATATCAAGATATCAGAATAAATGCCCAAGCGGCTGGCCAAATTACATAGAAGTTAACAAGTGGGAATTTGACATTCAGTAGGGGTTATTAGGGCCAAGAAGTGTTTGGCTCCAAAATGCTATATTCTCCATTTTAATGCATTTTCATGAATCATTTTTTTAATTAAATGATTATTTTGTTTTCGGATCTCTAATTGGATAATTGTTATTTACTCTATCAAAACAACACAACTGCACTTTTATTTATATTACCTTAAAAAAACACAATTAAATAACTTATTAATGTTTATAAAAATGAATAGCGTTTTGGAAAAGAGCTCTTCATATGCTAGGCTATATTGTGTGGCTATATAAACAGTCTAGCCTACCCATATCTGGTAAAGTATGATTTGATCATGCTTGCATATATCTTAGGTCAGCCTTTATATAAGGGAAAAATACTTTGTGTTTGCATCCATGCCACCTGAAGCATGCTGGTAGAAATATCTATTCAAAAGCACAGTTGATCTGTGCATGCCATGACCAACTTTCGATTCTTTGATTTGGAAAGCAAGTTTAATATTTTGGGTTGCTATTAGAATATATTAGAATTTCAGCCCAAAGTTGGATAACATGTAGAATTTTGATGCCATTTCAAAACCGGATTACTCGGGATCCACTTACTGTACAGACTAGTGCTTCATATCCCCGTGTTCGGTAAGGTCTGCTGTTTATTTTGATATATGGTTTGTTGACCAAAGTGTTCGTGAGATATACTACTGAGAGTAATGGGTGTGGTGATAGACAAAGTGCTGTGTGCACAATGGAAATATTATTAAATGTCATGTATATCCAATGTTAATTTTATCGTGAACCGTTTAACACCTAGCTTCAACAGAGAATAATGGGTGTGAATTTGAACACATTTTGCGTCCATCAGCCACATACTGTAGCCAGGGGTGGCCAGAGTTTATGTTGAGGTGGCCCCCTTGGTGGCGCCCCTGTGTATACGTCCTGACTAACTTTTGGCCTCTATATGAGCATACAATCACTTAGTCCAGCCGTAGCTGGTTTTAAGTCTATCATGTACGGTTACGTTTTTAATTTCTCCATTGTCAATGAAGAAATTGTATTGGATTCTTACTTCCTGAATCGGCTGTAGGCGGGACTGTCGAGGTCTATAGCAGGTCTATAACCACTGAATGATATTAAACATAATTGATAATGCCTTACTGTAAGTTACTGTAGCACTATAAGGTGACTGCTGAATTATGTGGAAAGTCTTATAAACCTTGAGTAGCACAGGAATTTGGTAGGGTGCTCATTGATTGACGATAGTCATATAGAAGTGTGCATTATATATAAGACACATCACCAAAACACTCTCAGGATTTTCAGCTACCAACAACTGCTTCTTTGTTGTTAATAGACTTTAATATTTAACAGAAAAAAATGTATCACCCTGTCAAACAAGCAATTACATGAATGTTCCCTGCACAAACAGAAGGGGCTATGGTGGCTATATGGTGTGACATGAATGGATTGCTTGCTTTTGACATATAATGACCATGTAGCAGCTGTTAGACTACTGTAGATCTTTGTGCCCTGTTAGAACTGGATGAGCAATGTCTTTAATGGGCCCCCAGTGGCCATTCCACTAATAAATCTAAAGGACATCAATGACCAGACAAGGGTGAGAAGCTGTGTTAACATCGGTGAAGCTTCACAATGGTGGAGAGACCTCAGAGTTGAAAGGGACAGAGCTAGATGCAGATAGTGCTCTTGTTTCTGCTTGGCAGGTGGGTGACACTAATTTCCCTATGTTTCGAAGAACCAACAGACTAGTACGGTTCGTCCTGTTGGTGATAGCTAATCTCAAATGGTTAACTTGCAAGCTGGTACCCGTGTCACATGCGTCAGATCATAATAAATGATTTGCCCATGGACATTCAGCTTACTTTCTAGTAAGTGGCTGTTTGCTGTTAGCTATAGTAGTCTTATAGTAGTCACCCTCTCTCCAAGTTAGCTTCAACACAGCACCAAAGGTATAGCTTTATATCCCTTCAATCTTATTGTGGTTCTCCACACAACATTTGAAAAGTTTTTTTTTTTTTAGTCAAGTTTGTTGGCACAATTTCAGGTAACCTTACTATTTGTTGCATTCGTTAATTTACTTGTTAAGCTTTCCTTGAAGGTGGCCGCGACAGGAAGACAGCCAAGGTAACCTAAAAACACACCCTTCATAAAATATATTTTTTATTTGTCAGGGTAGGCAGGCCAGGACCCAAGCGCAAGACTCTTTCAGGCAGAAGGTTAATGCAAAACTTGCTCAAAACTCTACCAATTAACGTAATTATGCTTATGTTAGCTTCTGAAAATAGATCCTAGGTTGTTTTTGCTCCGGAACATTCCTTTAAGTTGTAATTCTTTCACATTTTCTATGTTGACCACTGAACACTAGGATAAAAGGATAAAATACTGAAGTGATCACACTCACAGACAGAGATTATTTTTGGCCAGCAAGGCCAAGAATGGAGGTCAAATCACAATACTCAATACACAATACATAGTCTCAAACACACATGCAATAACCAATAAGAGTAATCAAACACATCAACAAGAGGATAAACACATGAGGCACAACGGAATAGAGACTACACACTAACAGAAAACAAACAAACAATGACAAATTGTACCTCAATGGCACTGTGTCGTGCCATTACACAACACAATGCAAAATATAGCTGGACACAACCATGTGGGGGGTAATCAGCCTACCTGGCCAATATTACCATGGAAACATCATGTTATCATGTTAAGTACAAGGGGGAAAAGACTCAAACCAAGTTTCATGGCAACTGACCAACGATTGGCTGAGATATGATATCACTTCCTGGCTTCATCAATGATTTTGATACCTATATTGGGTTTTCACAAATCAAAATGGCAATAGGTAACTTTTGTGGTGCTTGGTCTGAAGAAGATGCTCTGCACCATCTAAGCCCTATTTTTTTATTTAATAAGTTTAAGTAATGTCATTAATTGAGTGTTGCAGATAGCTGGAACATATTCCATTTCAAAACGTTAATCCATAACACACAGTGAGAGGAGTGGAAGTCTGGCTTGTTGGATACAACATTATATTCTCTCTCTTTTGGGCAGAGGCTGTTATGGTATTTACTTTCAGTCATCCTAACAGTCTAATTACACTGGCACACAGCCATGTCTTGATTATTATCCATTACTGATACATTACAAGGTTGAATGGAGGTTCCATGAAAGGCCCTCTTTGGTCTTATATCCTACATGGTAGCATACAAATCACTATATTATATTTTCTGCAGAGGAAAAAATAAATGAACAGTGTTGTTATTGTTGCTGCTTTGTGCTGCTTTTTTAACAGGCCTTTGTACTCCTTAAAAGTTAGAATTTATCAAAGACAGCAATGCACATCCATACATACACACACGTTCCAAACAGCTTCCTCCTATTGTCCATAGCATGTGAATAAATTATCCATTTCAAATGCAAACTCAGAGCTGAACAAAGGAAAAGCAAATGGTCTCCCTAAAGGTTTGTAATTTACACGACTCCCATCAAAATGCTGGTTTAACACTGTTCTAGCATATAAAGCACATCCAGCCTTGCCTTCACAGTGATGACAACAGAAAAAGGGATGTGTGTGTGTGTGTGTTTGGTGGTCGTAGGGATCATAAAGAATTCATAACCACAACACAGCCGCTTCATTTACAAAGTGAGGTGCGGCAGGAAAATGAAAGTAGTTTTGGTCTTTTAGTACGTATAATAGCCTCCTCAGAAAAAAAGGCTGATTTTTGTGTTGTGTGTCTCAATGCTTAATGCAAAATACCACTCATCATTAGACACACTTGAGGGCTGGAGAGGCGTCTGGCTCGACACATGAAATATTGATGCTTTGCTGGAACTTGAAACTGCCACACGTGCAAGGGGGCGCGGGGGAAAGAAAAAGTGGCACAGGTGTTGGGTCCATTTCCAAGGGCTGGGAAGCGAGCAATGTGAAGCTGAGCGGCTTCCTGAACCATTGACAAACACCTTGGCACACATTTAGGCACTGTGCTGGCATCGTTCTCTCCTCCGCTATCTCTCATTCTCTCTCTCTGTTTCTCTCTCTCTCTCTCTCTCTCTCTCTCTCTCTCTCTCTCTCATTCTCTGTTGTTTTCTCTCTCCCTGACTCTGCCTTGCTTCCCTGCCACCTGCCACTATACAGCAGTTAGATTAGCATTACAGCATCTGGAGGTTCCACTGCTCATCCAGAAAGGAAGAGTTGTCTGTATCTTGCCACTGACTGCCTGACAGGGACAGCTGGAGGGTAAACAATATTACTGGACATAATTGAGGATTATAGGAGGATTTTCCAGAACAATTGTGTTTCTTTCTTTTTTTTTGGGGGCGGGGGGGGGGGGGGGGTGGGGGTTAGGGAGTGTTAGAAGACAATCACTTGATGAGCTGTGTAATATATTTATTTATGTTTTTGGGGAAAAAGACAGTTGACTGTTGTACTATTGGTAGTATTGTTTTTGGTTGCATTCAGACAGATGAGTGTGGCTGGCTGGTCAAATGAAGGCTTAGTATTCCTAGGGATTTGTGTTTTAATTTGATAAAGAGCTTTTTTCTTATTTGATCTATTGTCCCTGTTTTAGTTTTCTCTTTGTATTGAATGCAGCAATATAGTGGAGCAGTACAGCACTAACCTCCTTTTCATGTCAAAGTCCACACAAATGCCAATCTACAGTAACACACACACACACACAATTGTTTTAGCATCTGTGACAACAGTGTCCACAATGAGTCGTAAGGTAAAAATAACCCTGAATGGTCTTGGAGGTGCAGCTAGAGATGACATTGACGCAACAAATTAACTCTATTTCTGTTCCCTCATGTATATGTGTGTGGATGTCCCTTGGGGTTATAAAGACAAAGACAAGTGCCTATGGAGCCTTTTGAATCGAACGAGGATTGAGTGCTTGTCTGCCAAAAGCTATGAAAAAGAATTATATTTTCCTTTAAGATATGAATATTAACGGTTGAAAACTGATAGAGGACTGCTGATGGCCCTTTATAATTTTTAGCCATATTCTGTTGATTTCCAATCAATAAATGTAGGTTTCTTAAAAAATGTGGCCTTTTACAAGAAATAGTGATGAATAGATGGTGAAGAATTGACTATGGTCAGTATGTCAGTATAGGCAGGAGAATTCAGGAGCATTCAGTGGCAGAAAGAGCTGGTTTTGACATTAGCTGGGTAGTGGTTTCCTCTAAGCAATGCTTGAAATGCATTATAAGACCAATCTCTGTCATGATGAATGTTGTGATAGAGATGCAGAGATCTGAATATAGGGAGAAGTCTAATGGATTTTATAATGTCAACACCATATAATGTTCATTTCTAACATGTCATAACATGAGCTTGTGTTCATTGCTTTATAAGTTATATAATTTAATGTTCTAAGACTCTGTAGGAAGTAATCAGCTGTGATTACTCATATCAGGCAGACAAATTGTCCAGTATCACATTACGTTGAGAACAGCATCAGAGTTCAAAACATTTGAAATGACAATCTGGAAAGATTACAACTCTCTATTCATCTGCTATCATGTTGAATGTCAGTGGTATGGAGTCCTCTAATTGTCATCTTTCCACTGTGTGAATCAGCGATATGTAGAGAGCAGGAAACAGCACCATTTTGTGCTGGTGAAAAGTGCCTTGGAGAGTTCACTTTCCCATTTGAATCTCATTTACTGGACTGTACATGCATGGCTGCTGCTAACACATTTCGGTGACATTGGTTGAAGGATCCTTAAGGACGACATGGTGGCTTTTTACACCTTTAACATACTCTGTTTTATCCAGGGAACTGCTGAACAGAAAACCCAGTTTAGTGATTTAATAGTTTCAATGCCAGGCAGCTACAAAGGTCAGAACAAGGACACTGAGATCTTAGACAAGCAGGAATTGCTTGGTCGGGTGCCCTTAATACACGGCCTAGCATGAAATTAGTTGTCATGTTCTTTCAAATGAAACTCAAAAGACCTGGGTCATATACTTATTTAAAGTAGTTCAGTAAAGAATCATGTTTTATTTTAAGTATAAGATGGGGGATAAGAAATGGGGATGTACTTGGGGGAGGAACTAATCATTTTAAACCATCACAATTATTTAGGGGATGGGGTGGTGTGTGTTAGTGAACAAATGTACAGTAACTCTCTTTCTTTCTTTTATTTTGGAGCCTCAGGACACCACCTTATCACTTAACCTGGAAAAGGACAAATACCATTAGAAACCCATTATACCTTGGATGATGCTGGCATTATGACTTGTAGTGTTTGAGTAATTGCAGTGTAATTACATGCAATTAAAAAAGTACAAAAACAAATATATTCACACAGTCATGAAATCATAGACTATCGCTATGGGATTCCATTAACATTAACATCAATTAAATATTAATAATCCCAACATGTTGGTAATGACAGCAGAATAGCTGCCATAAAATGAAGGAAAAATTCCATTAACCGAGGGCTCTCTCTCTCCATCTTTCTCTGTCTCTCTCTCTCCCTCCTTCTTTCCTCTCCTTCCTTTCTTTGTGATCACTCCACATGCTGAATTGCTTTCTCTCTTTCACCCTAACTGTTTATCTCTTCCCCTTATTTCCCTCGCTCCTTTCAGTTCATCACACCATTTCCAGCCCAATCCACTTACTCCACTCCTTTCTTCAGCACACATAGCTTGTCCTCTCCCTTTTCTATCTATCCAATCCTCAGGCACTCGCTCACTCGCTCGCTGTCGTCTGCAGTCCTCTGTCCTCTCCTCCTCCTCCTCCTCCTCCTCCTCACCACCATCCTCGTCCTGTCATTTTCATCTCCACCCTTAAATCTTCAGGAAGGAGTCGAGCCAAACGTATGAACAGCTGAGCCTTATCTGAGCACATGGCAAAGGTGAAAATGGCACATCTCTCCAACATTCCCCTCTTCTCTCTCTCTCTCTCTCTCTCTCTCTCTCTGTCTCTCCATGCCAGACTCTGTAGCAGGACAGAAGGGTATGAAATGAGGTGATTCAAATGGCTTTTATAGCCCTTTCTGCAGTGCTACCAGACCCGGCGAAGGCAATCATAAAAGCTATTGTCTGTCTTGTGTGCAACTTTTAACGTGTTCCATTTGATTTAATACAGTTGATATGTAAAACAGAGATGGGCAAGTGTCCTTATGTTTTAGAAATAATTGGAATGTGTGATTGTATGTTCAAGATTAAGAACATAAGTGTGTGTGTGTGTGTGTGTGTGTGTGTGCAGTATGTTGGTGAATGTGTACAGTGTGTGTGTGTGTGTGTGTGTGTGTGTGTGTGTGTGTGTGTTATGAATTCTGAAGTCAGATTTACATTTACATTTATTCATTAATAATAAGATAAAAACGTATGTCTGAAAAATACATTTTATTTATTGTAAAGAGAAACAGAGCACTTGGTGGAGAACATACAGTACACCATATCAGTGCTACCAATAGCTCATTTACCTTAGGCTGATGAAACATTGAGAAATTAGCATGATTAGGATTTACCATCAGTTCAAAGAGATCAACACAACACTACTTTGTACACACATACTGTACAAGCTGGCTGGGATGGACCATTTTGGTTGACAGACATCTCTATATCTCCTAGAGTGAATACACAACCCCCTCCTCAGAAAACAAAACAAATCAAAACAAAACACTAATTTCATTGGGAAAATATGATAGACTGAGTTCATGTGCCATACCCTCCAAATTAAATTAATGTCATTTTTTCTCAGCATAATGATCATGTAGCCCTTGGCTGTTTTATGACAGTCAGCGTTTTGGCCCCAAAACAAGGTGAAGTAATTAGCTTGGCAGGACTGCCAGCTGGACTTGGCATCCACTCTAGTGTGTGTATATACGTACGTATTTTCCATTAACATTAAATAAATAAATAATGACTTGTTGTAATACTTTTTTTGAATTACATTAGTTAATAACACCATGCTTCTTGTTGATTCAATTAAAAGACATCCATTTTTTTTCAGCCAGAATGTGTGTGTGTGTGTGGGGGGTTATTGCTGCTGCTTATTGCTACGAGTCAATTAAGTCTATCGGTTATATGACTGAGATATGTGCTGAGAGATTGAAATGTTTTGAAGAGCAAGATGGGAGGCATGTGGCGAGAGTGGCAGAGGGTTATTAAGACGCGATGTTCTCTTACCTTAATTTTTTGTAGGCCAGGGGCATCTTTTACCCAGGTGGGATGCGCCTGGCTCACCCCCACTCACCTCCATGACATGATGACCAACTTGCTCATGCTCCAGCTCACACCCAGGCTAATGTCACCCAAGGCGACGCATATGCACTTCACACACCTCTGCATACTTAAAGGCACACACTGTCTGAGCGGCGGCAGCACAATGATCGCTCATGTGCTATTTACAACGCAGTAATAGGAAGTGGACGTCTTTGTTCTTTTAAAATTAGGTTGAACTGGGTTTTTTTTCACCTGTTCTCTCACAGCTGTGTTTTAAGGTGCTAACCAAATATGCCTTCATGAGCAGGGAATTAGACACTTTATTTTGTGAAAATAAAGACAGTAATTGTAGTTCCCGTAATCAGTTGTGTCTACAATCACATTAGCTTACTATACATATCAAATGCTTACTTTTAAACCTGTTCTGCTCTGATTGCGCTCTCTC
Source organism: Alosa sapidissima (assembly GCF_018492685.1). NCBI lineage: Eukaryota > Metazoa > Chordata > Actinopteri > Clupeiformes > Clupeidae > Alosa > Alosa sapidissima. The sequence goes on from NC_055957.1 coordinate 34,501,314, forward strand.
TCTCTCCCTGAACTGAGAATTATTTTGGTTAATAGATGTTTACAAAGTGCATAAAACATGAAAGTCACCATTTGTGTTTTTCCCCCTCTCACTCTAAAGGAAATTCCTCTGCGGCTTTTAAAGATTGGCCTTGCTTTGATTTGCCTCTAATCACTTTCCCCAGGATTAAATTTCCTTCAACATACCAAGAGAAGTTCAAAGGCTTAAGTGATCTCTAGGAAATGTTCTCCTCTCTTAATAAATATTGCAAATAATAATAATATATAAAAAAAGAAACAGAAACAAAACCTGCTTTATTTCTCATTTATTTGAGACACAAACGGAAATGTTTTCTTGTAGATATTTAATGAGTGTCTGTTTTCACAAAGGTTGTTGTTGTTTTTTCCAAAAGGCTTTGAAATGCAGTGACTGTAAGCACCTTATATGAAGATGGTCACTGATCCAAACAAGTAATTACGGGGGAAAAAATATAATTTTTTAATGGTGAGGTTGATTAATCACTATGCCAAATCATTGCAAAAAAACTCACAGGAAAGAGTGGTAAATTCCACTATAGCAATTTTATTATTATGAACCCCTGAACAAATCCCTCTTGAGAGCATCACAGACACAAAGAGAAGCAGCCTAACTTCACACCAGTATGTTTGGTTATACCTGGTCAAAATATACAACCTGTACCTTATCAGTCCAGGCAGAACCTCGGAGCAACACCCAACAGTGGTGATCTGTGTTCACACTGCAGCAAGCCCTGAAGGATGGTGCCGCAATGGCGCCCAGCAAACTGCCATCACAACATACAGTACGCAACTCATTGGGAGAGCAAGTTTAGTGGTCACAAGAAGTACCCTCAAAATTTCTTTCATTACAGATTGTCATTGACGGAGAGGGAGAGAGGGAGAGAGATAAAGAGAAGCTCCTGGCTAAAGAACCCATAGTCACAGAGATGCTGTAGATCAGGACACACTTGACTGGCACTAAGTTGTTGCTCAGCTGACTGTGACGGCCACTGACTTTAGATTTCAGACAGGATTTGCTCCACCCCGAAGCTGAGCATGCCGCCCACTCAGACTTAGTATCGGCAACTCAATGTCACCAAGCAATCACAAATTGTGTCTCTGTGCTGATGCTGAGGAGCTTTTAATGATGCCTCCTCAGTGAACCCTCCTGGTTGAAGTCAGTGTAGAATGGTTTCAACACCACACAAAGGGATCAAAACACACACACCGACACGCACGCACGCACGCACGCACATACTGTACACAGTCTCATTAGTTAGACAAGCCCTCACCACATGAGTCCCCTTACTGAAAGAGTTACATCACAACGGATCCCGTCCCGTCCTCTTATTCCATAGTGTGTTTTTATTTGCTTGCGTCGCCCCCCCGAGCGACAACAGGATCCTTCCTCCGCTGCACGAGCCTGACTTTTGCGTAGTCCCCCAGCCAACTCCTCTCAGAGTCAACGTGCGGAGGCCGCGGCCGACTCAACACAGGCCGCCTCCTCACCGGAGCCCCGCTCAATCGGCCTGACACCCCGCTCCGCATCCCGCCGCAGTCTGCCAAATAGCTGCTGACAGTATCAAACGCACCAGGTGGGGCATGAAATATTGCCAGGGTAACGTGACCTCTGCCTTTGCCTATCCCCGGGAGACGGGCCCCGCGGGGCAGGGGCGAGATGGATGCACCGCTATGCCGTAGCGGAGCCGTCAAAGGGCCAAGCCCACATGGGCTCTTGGCTGCAGTCTCGGAGCAATGTTCACACATTGTAGATGAAACGCTCAGATTTTTGTCACCTTGTACTCGACGATGTAAAGCCTCCAGGTGTTGATTATGAATGGTGTGATAAATATTTATGCGAGCCTCCATAACTGATTTAATGTAGGTCTTTCGATTCAAAGTCCACAAGTGCATTTTATTTATTTTGTTCTCCTTCACTGCCTCTCTTCTCTCCATCCTCCTGATTTTGAACAGGTGAGAAGTGTTTCACATTCAGCGAATAAGCCTTGTTGCTTGGGAGAGGGAGCGAGAGAGAGACAATGATATCTTGCTGGCGAGATTACCAAACCTAAGTTGGCCTCGAAGCACTCTTGTGTGAAACTTTGGTTTAGAGGTCAACACATAATTGTGTCACAAAGTTTTCTTTTCTTCCACGTGTCCTCTCCGTGACCCTGAACAAAAAAAAACTGATGAGATTTCACCAAAAAAAGGTCATCCGCCATACTCGCCTCCACAACACAAATCGAGGGATCACAACCTCATCACGAGTGCGGAGTGAAAGCCTTTTACAGCGCTACTAGTGCACTCCCATGTTAAAAGAAACTAGATGCAATACTCTCAAGTCAGATGAAGTATAGATTTTTAATCTAAGACCTTCCACAGGGTCAGCTAGTTTTCATTTCAATGAGCTCCTGCAACAGTTCTCCATCAAGAGATGAATACAAAGACAACACCTACATAATATACACTATTAATTGCTCAGTAATTTGCTTGATACATGCCTACATGCATCTTTCTAATAGACTACAAGAGACCTGATATGTGTAGCAGGAACCTTGAAAGGGAGGATTTTATTTTGTTCAATTACAATGGAAGCAACATCATGACAGTCATGAATAGTATTTGAAATTTGTGTATGTGCAATGACAGTAGATCTGTGCTTGTTTTGAAACTGGTTTGGCAACCAAGTGGTAACATATTACTACCAAATTGAGACATACGCTACTGGAATGACGTTGTGCCATGCGGAAATATTAATTGGTTTGCCAACTTGTTTCTTTTTCAGATTTCTCCATTTCCATTTCCATGCACCCAAACTCTGCTCAACTACAACCAGCTTAACAGACAAAAGGCACTATCATAGCTCATTAAACCATGCTTAATGTCACAATGCCCAGGTAACCAGGGGGGGGGGGGGGGGGGTGCCACACAGACTTAATTAAATATATGACACACCATCGCACACAGAGAATAGCAAAGGCATCACACCTGTACACTTTAAGAAACAATGTCAGAAGATGGATATGAAAACTTAATTGCGCATTGTAGGCCTTCAAACAGCCGACTACTGGGTTCCCTTTCCCTCTGAGCAGAGGCGAGAGCATATTCACTCAGATTCTACTTGTCTGAACTTTTGACTTATCTTATTTATTTCCTTCATGCAAGGATGGCTTTAATAAGACAGAAGTACCCAGAAAAACAACAACAACAACAACAACATCAAAAGAACAACAACATGACCATAGAGTGCATTCACGGAGCAAGCATACAATGTTCTGACACCTACAAGGAAAGTTTCGACCTCCCCCAGCACACACAAAAGCCCTCTAAAAAACAGGCCTCCAATATCAGCCCTAGTTATGCATCACAAAAGCAATACATTAGATATGTGTTCTGCTGTACAGTAAACATATCTGTCAATATTAAATCATTTAATTAAAAGCACTTAAAGCATTTAAAACGCTTTATATTACTTATTTGCTTATTTTGCTTAAATACTAATGCTTGTTCGTTACTCCACTTTACTGATTTATTAAATATATTGTCCCCCCAAATTAAGTGCACTTTTAAGTGCAACTGAATACATGTTTCTGAGAATATTATAGTACTTCAATGTGTTTGCCTCCTCACTTTACTATTGCTTTGTTTTACGGTGATCTGCTGACTCCACTGAAAGCTTGGCCATATGCTCGTGATAATCTTGCCAGTCTTTGCTAATAACTTGAAAATGAACTGCATAGCACCTCAAGCAGTTCAATCTGAATAGACTGAATAGACAGCTGGTCTGTCTCCCAGTGCCAGTTTCTGTTGATGAAAATGAACTACACACAAGTACAATTAGAGATCATTTCCAGTACTAAAGGCAGGACATTCCTTTTTGCAAACGGAAGAATGAGCTTTTCCCAGAATGTTAACCGGCAATCAATACATTCTAAATCCAGTCTGAAAATACACCTTTTGAAAGATAGGACGTCCAATTTAATAATAATAATAATAATAATAATAATAATAATAATAATAATAATAATAATAAAAACAGATGCAGCATTATTTATTTTCTTAAACAAATATTATAATCGGTGAAAGCTACTGTAAATGTGCAAAAAGAAAAATACACATTACATACAGTTTGAGGTGTAATATAAGCAAAGGTCATTTGGAGATAATTTGATGGACGGACAGCACTTCCTTTCCTTGAGGTTAGCAGTTTCAAACAGCAGTTGTGTTCCTGGAGACAGAGCGCCGTAAAGCGCAACACAGGGGCCAGCGAGGGCTGGCGCTTTGACCTCTGCTTTGTGTGCAGAGGTCGCTGTCAGCCATGTTCTCACAGTGCCACTGCTGGAGGGGGGCCATCTTGACAACTTCTTTTGATGAGATCAGATCACCCTTCAAGGCTTCCTCACACCTGCTCAGCCTGGCTTTCTGGGGTGCAGGTCACATCTCAGTTTGGTCACCACTAAAATTAGTTTGCTCGGCATGTGTGAGAACACAGATACACACACACACACACATACAAGCACACACAACAACACACACAAACACACACACAATATATATATATCCCACAAACACACACACACACACACAATGTATGACACAAACATGGGCAAGGCTATGCTCTGGCCAGGCTTGCATAGCCTCCTGCTGGGTGACTGGCACAGTCTCTTTGCTGCCCCATGCGCTGTCAATGGCATGCTCACATTCACATGCTACTGTGTAGACTGGGCTCCTCAGGTCTCTTCAGCACATATGGTACACAGATTTTAGCCTACGGAAGGCACCAGGTCCAAATGCTGTCTGTGGCACATTTGCAGTCACAGTCACACTCACATTGGATGTACCAAGGGACAAACACTTTGCTGTGATTCCCAATGCATCACCAAGCCTGATACAACTAGACCCAAGTAGTATGGGTCTGCCATCAGTCCATAGAGAACTCTTTCCAGTTGTTGCATGCTAATAGGCATAGACCTCTGGACTAGCCTTTAACCAATCAGTATGGTACACTAATAGGATTGCTATACTCTTTTCCCAAACACTGCTGGCTGTGAGGCAACCATGTGTTGCCTTCGATGAATAATTCTATGCCTTCTCCTTGCTCTGGCTTCCATTCTCCGACATTCACATTTCTGCAGCATTGCTCCGTCTAGCTCCAAAAAAAGCCCACCGTTGTTGTATCTACATTGAAAACAAGCGCTTCCTTGTCACATCTTCGCACGTAGCCACTGGTGGCTGGGCCCCTTGGTGTGGCCCATCGTCTCCTCTCGTGAACATCAGTTCCAGACTCTGATCACAGCGAGGAAACTGGGCCCTGAGAAATGGGCTGGCGGAGCCGCGCTACACATCACCCTTGTGTTCCGCGTAATCCGACACCCCACCTCACACTTGGTGAAATAATGACCTGACTCTGTGATTACATCAGTGTCTCGTCTGTTGCCACGTCGCTTCCAAACTCAGACGGCTGCCATGACAATTTCCCCCTGCTTTTGTCTGGAGCTTGATAGCTGGAGTCACTTTTGTTTTTCTACGTGTGCTGTCAGCCATGCTAAAAAGCAATGTGAGCGATGGGCCGTTGGTGGCTGACTGGCAGGAGAGCATTATCTCAGGGCGATATATCATGTAAATGGCGCTTTCTCCGTATTAGGGAGAATGTGGGAGACGTTTTCTGCATGAGCGCCACTCTTATCAAGTGGGACTGTCTGAATATCCCCACATATATTTCATCTTTCTGCCTCCTAAGGTAAACTGATTTAGGCTCCTCTCCCTGCTCTCTCTCTCTCTCTCTCTCTCTCACTTTAACACTATCTCTCTCACTCTCCCTTTCACTTTATCTCTGTCTCTTACTCTGGAGAAGATATTCATTGTGTTCTTGCTGTGAGTTCAGCACAGCCATTTGATATATTTTGACAGCACCTGAATGTTGCCTGCATGTCTGTCTCATAACACCGCAGCGTAAAAACGGCAGGCTCACCACTATCTGCATACTCAGCTCTGGCAAAGCTTTGACTTTTTATGCCTCTATTCTAGCACGAATGAGACCTATTTAAATTGGCGAAAATCTAAATAAATATTCATAGCGGAAATACCCTTGTCTTTTGAACTTGGTACCAAAAGTTTATTTTCAAAATGATAACCTTCCTGTTTATATATCCCGTATTTGCAAATGGATCTTGAAAGGTTATGTTAAATCTTAATCTGTACAGCCACAGTTTGGCTAAGAGATAGCCATCTGTGACTGTTCAAAGAGTATGGAAATTAAATTGAATCCAATGTCCCTCTGGAATAATTGACTGCATTCTATTAACATTTGTTTAATTAAACTCATAATTACAGTTACGTTCTAGCTGACCTTCGATGGTTGTGGAAATTGTGGTTGTGTTTGTGTGGATGTGGATTTGGTTGTTGATGTGAGTGTTCTGTGTTCGACTGTTTGTGTCTGGGGTCTGTTCTTGTTGTGTCTTTCACTCACAACCAAATTTGTTTTTGCATGATTTAGTCAGGGCAAAATAAGAATGGGAAATTAGGTTTGTGTCTTGCAATATTTACTGTAACATATGGGACCAAACCCAAAATAATAATAAATAAAATAACAAAAAAAAAATACAACAGTATCTCATGCAGCTAATCTTAACTATTTCAGATAGAATGTTACGTGTAATTGAATTGCTTTCTTTAATTTTCCACACACAGGTATGCTACAGAGAACAACAACTACAAAACAATTGAAAGGGACAAGGCATAAAACATATGGGTGCAGCTGGGAGGCAATAGAAAACGTCCCAGACAAATCCTGAGTGATTGGAAGACTGGTTGGAAGTTCACTTTTGTCGAGATGGTGGTAAGATGACAAATTTAAATTGGAAACAAGGTCTTGGCTTGTCCTTAATTTCTACAAAACACACACTGATGCATGAAACATATTTTTTGACAAACATTGTTTGTATTGGCACAACTATCTGTGACTTCGATCAATTGGGACATTATTGGTAGTTGTATCTAATGCTCTTTTTTTCAGCTCAAACAATTGTAGATTAGGAAGTATTCATTTTACAGTGGAAAGAATAAGAAGAGCTACCTCTCCTCACTAACAGGTCTCACATGTCAATCAGACAGACAGACAGACAGACACAATCTTTACTGTCTGTTATTGTTATCCTTGAAGAGTATGGAACATGGCCTCTCACCGCTTAAACAGATAAGCCTGAGCCAGCATTGGATGGCAGAGGGATGAGAAGAGAATATGCCCTCATTATTGTGATTGATGCTGCTTCAATAGAACCAGTCAGTCAACACTTCAAGTGGCATCTTCACTGTTGCATCTTTTTATAAGGCCCATAAAAAATGCACATGAAATTGTGTTTACACGTCTCCTTGGTGCCTCACTGTATCCCCGCAGAGACCTGGTGGAGATCCTGAAGGTGTTAAAGATATCTCTAGAGACTATGAATTCCAGTCATGTATGACTGTGGTAATCTTGCATAGCAGACCGCTCTTTATTCAGAAAGCACATTTGGTGATATCACAGGAAAGCAGCCCCGGCAGCCCAGTGATCTTTATGACTGATAGACTGTTTAGAGTGTTTGAATGCTGCTCCAATGAGTGTTTCAACTGAATGATGAATGCTAAGATTCTAGGTTCTGACATGCTACCGATCCATACTGATGGTACTATATTGTAATCTCTCAAAAAATATGATAATCACACAGAAATGACATAACATAAGGATTTTTGCACTGTTTTTAAAATATATATGGGAATGGAATATTGGGTATAGAAGTAGCTCTATGGCTCACAAGTTTCACAACCAAAGCAATCAGGAATTCAAAAAGATGTGAGTGTTGGTTGGGAAAAGCTCTGTTTCAGGTGGCTAGTTGTGTTAGCACCGGATAGCCCACAACATTGCCAAATTCATTTAGCAAAATGATTCAGCCTTCATGCCTGTGTGCCTTTGACAAATCGTTCAATACCTGACAGACGAAGAAGTTTAACAAATGTTTTCCCTTCTCGTTGCTCTGCAATAATTTCTCATTTGTAATCTATTTCCTCACATGATTTGACTTCCAGGGAGCAAATACAGGAATGTGACAACAAGGGAATGATGAATAAAGAAAATCATTTGGGTTGAAAAAAACCCCACAATTCTTTGGTAGGAAATAAAAAAGCTTGCCTACTCATTTAATTGCAAATTCCACTCTTCAAGACACAGGCGACTGAACACATGCAAATCCTCAGTGAAAATGCAGAGGTTCTTGTTGTGTTGGATAAGGTGATATTTTAAATCAGTCCCAAATAATGAGGGTAGCCCAATATAAGCCATGAGCTACCATTCAGATGTTTCTCTGGATTAAATTGCTGAGCTGATGATAAGTGGAATACTGGGGAACAGGGGCAACGCTACAGCAATGTTGGGCCCTATGAAAGACTAATTCCCCACCCCCACCCCCACCCCATTCCCCCCCTTCTTCAATGCCTCTGCAGGGGAGTGACCAATTTAATTTCAACTGCATGAAACATTATCATCCGCAATGGCCTTCAATGTCATGATAATCAATGACGATTCACTTTTTCTATCTATGTGACACATGATCCTAAGTGATTTGTTCCACCAGGAAGTGCTTCAAGACAGCATTGTTTGTGTCTCACAGATTGTCCTGCACCTGACAGGTAAGCACACAAGCAACCAGCACACACAAACAACCAGCTCATCATTCCTCTCATACATACTCATAACCTACAGTCACCCACAAATAGACAGACAGCACTCCAAATAAGTACACAAATAACACACACAAAAAAAAAAATGTCACAGAGATACCCAGGCACGTGCTGAAAGGGTTCATCCAGGGCCTCCGCAGAAACATCCCAACACACTCGCACTGTTCCCTACAAGTGCCTCCACCGGCCATCAACAAAGAGGCCACAGATGAGGTGGACCGGGCGGTGAGAAGAAGCTTCTGGCAATTAGCAGAACGAAGACGAAGTGAGAAGCAGCACCCGCGGCGTGACTCACTCTTTTCCCGCCGCTCATTCGCCCATTCGCAGCAGCCGCTCGTGTAATTTGTGATTCGCGTTTGTTATGATTGTTGCTTGCATTGCGTGAGATGGGGGATCTGAGCGAAGCCCCATGCTCTGTGATGTTGACTGCCACTGGCGATGGTGGTGGCGGCGGCAGCGGCGCTGTAATCTGGGAAGGATGACGAGGACCAGCAAACACATTGTTGTTGCGACTCTCATTATGTTTTGGTCTTGTGACAAAAACTAAAAGACACTGCCCTGAAAAAAGAAAGAAAATGCTTGTGGAATAACATGTCTTTGATAAACAAAACAAAGTGTGATCAAACACTCATGTCTAAATGGATTAATATGTATTGTAGAAAATCTTAGCGGCAAAATCAAACCCATTTTAAGCATAAATGCAGAACGTTCAGTAGAAACGTTCAGTTCTGAAGCTGAATTATGACTGAAGGCTATGTCATTTAATAATCATACATCAAGCACATTTAACAAGCAGTAATTAAGCGTCTGACAACACATTGGTTTATTTTCATATCAAAGAGTAAAGTCAGGGCCTTACAGACATGCAGCTAGGTCTGCAGTCAGTTCATTTGAGGGATTTGTGTTGAGAAATTGTTAAGAAAATGTCAAGGTTAGCGTGACCCTTCTGTTTGTGCAAAAGCTGATTCTGGCTATTTCAAATGCCAAAGTAATAGTGAAATGATAAAAATGTGTTTAGAAATATTGATAATGGATAATCCAATTGGTCTAAAATCCATCGCTGCAGACAAATTGAAATAAATGTAAAGAATGGGTATAAAAATAACCTTTTGTGCAGTAAGTGCATTCATTACCTTGCTATTGCTCCAGTCACCACCATTTTGCGAGAGGCAAGTCCATAGAAGAGACCCACTCCACAGTAGCATAGAAGTGTAATGATATTTTGAACTTAGTCAATGGCTAGTAGCTATTTACTTTGATGTAATGATATTAGCATAACGGCTATCTTAAATGCTATTTCGTTGTAACTGCATATTCTGGTCTCACTCAAAACTATTCTGATTAACGTCATTTTGATCCCCAACAAAAGTTTTCATTATCATGAAAAATAGAGCTTAGCTTGTTTTATTCTGGATTTCCCCAAACAGAGATGGCTTTATCTCCAAACAAGGGTTCACCTCTACTCACTCAATCACTGCAGTGGCCTTACAGCCTGATGGAGCACAATGCGCTTGGCCTCATGCTGGGCTACGTGATGGACAAAGTTGACAAACAAACACACAATATAGAGCAATAGACTGTAAAATAAAAATAAATAAATAAATAAACAGCCTCAATGTCAGAGACATTTCTGCGGAAAGAGGAAACCCAAGGCTCAGGATGTGCAGCCGAGCGTGACGGAACGGCAGGGTCAGAAACCAGCAATGCTAAGAGCCTAGTCACCGGTGTCAGTGGATGAGAGACGACAAGGTCATGACGAGGGAGAGAGGGAGAGGAATGGGTGAGGAGGGCATGCACAACCTGATAACTGCTCATGCATAACCCACTGCACACAGTGCTGCAGTTCACAGGATTACTTGTAAATATGCATAATGGTGATTTATTCACATCGGTTTGTTGCCTCTTGCCCCCCCCCCCCCCCCTTTGTAGTGCCCTCAGATATTTTCCACTCTCCTTTTTTAAAAATATAAAGTCATAGGAACCTTTTTTATTCTTTTAACACATCCCAGACTGTTGAGACATGATGATTTTGGATGTATAATGGAGAAAGAGCTAAATATGGCAAAGCCACAGGAGATGTGTGTCTGCATCAGTGAATGTGAATAATGCATGGCAGCCATTTTCACTGGACCTGATTCAGAGCCTCTGTTTATTTACTTATTCACAAGAATCAGAGCCAATTACCACAATCACACTTGTACCTCATGCAAGAGACATACTGTGAGAAGTGATTCTGAGCCAAAAGAGCCTTGTAATTCAACTCAAAGGGCCGTTGTGTTTTGATCAATAATTTCAGGAACTCTGCATGTGTAAAAGAGAGCACGTCCTGGAGCATCATATTCCCTCCGTCTTCACTGACGCTGGGCATGTTTCGGTAGGATTTCATTCTCCACTGTTTTCAACAGTAGAGGACCAGAGGCATGAAGACATAACCCCAGCAAATCCAATCTAGCAAAGCATTTCAGCATATTTCCATTACCTTACGTGTTTGCCCCCCCCCATTCAAAATCACTCTAAGACTTTGATTCATGGCCTGCTGAAAGTCAGTACCACAATCATACACAGCCACTTTCCCACTTATCACACACAGTGACTCTCTCTCTCTCTCTCTCTCTCTCACACACACAGACACACACACACAGAAGTGTTGCCATTATGAGTGCTTATTGAAGCAATGCCAAAGTTTGGTGAGAACTCAAAATATTCTCCGGTGAATACTCTGGAATTCTACTCTCATTCACAAGACAAGTGAACCATCGGCCTCTTGAAGGGCACTCAGTAGGTGTCAATGCTCACAGAGCTGTGACTTATAAATGAGATATGAACCTAGTTCACAATTTCTAATGGAAATGGTTCAGTCATGTGTTACAAGGTAACTACATGCAGAAACACACATGCACACATGCGCGCGCACACACACACACACACACACACACACACACACACACACACACATGCATGTATGACTGGTCAGAGGACAATGACTACTAGGGTTTCAGACATACAATAGTTTAGTTTAAAACTTCAAGGTCTGCAATGACAACAGAATAAAAAAGTTTCAAAACATGGCGTTGCCTTGTATAAAGTACTCTGATGGAAAGGTTGAACGAAGGATAAAGTGCTTGCATAGGGTGTTCTGTGAAAAGTTGAAAGGAATGAAGGAATGCAGAAATAATATTATTTCATTGCACATGAAATGAAATACCATTTCCCTGCTCTATATAGGCACTCCAATCTATCTCTATATAGATAAACCAATCAATATTTCCACACCCTGGTAAAAGTAACAACGTAACAACTGACACCCAAGGCCACAGCAAATCAAGCAGTTCAGAGCAGGAATTACAAACGGTTCAAAGAACGAAAATGAAAACCGGAAACAAACACAATGTTTGGATGAACAAACTGAAAACCAGAACAAAACCAATTTTTACTCCAACCGGAGTAAAAACATTATTTTCAGTTTTAGATAACCGGTTAATAACAGTATTTATCATTTCGATTAACCTTTGTTTGTCGTTCAAAAATCCTGCCCAAAAAACCTGCCCACACCGTGTTCCCCAGACCCCTTAGGATGAATTAAGTCAGATTTTATAAATCAGTCCTGTGTATAACAGGCTAGAACTACTAGTTGATAAAAAAGATTTTCATATCCAACACTAACTAACTGCCTTTTCTAAGTATGTAGCCTAATCCTGCGGTCCGGTTGTCCATTGTGACAACCCGTAACTTGTGAAATGATGTCACTTTCTCGTAAGACCGAGCTATCTGCGTTGAGGTTTGCATTTACGTTCATCACAGCACAATGAGTCAGAGAGCATGGTATTTACCTCGAGTAACGTAGCATTGTCTAGCATTTGTTTTTAGCAACACAGCAACATTGCTAGCCCCTTTAACCAACAACAACGGATAAACAACACATTCCACGATATTTCACAAACAACAAGAGAATGTAACACATACCTTTGATGCATTATTATGTTATTATTATGTTATGTTATGAGTTATTGAAATGGACATTTACATTTGATAAGCGGTAAAAAGAAGAGTAAAATAGCACAACTACTTAACACAAACAGGGCGCAGCCATCTTTGTATTCAGAACTCTCTGCCGAACTTTGGGGTCATCTGGTTTGTATGAGATCGCTACTCGTCAAGGGGCTATCACATTGTACACGGTATTCACTACGCTCGCCACTAGGTTGCTCTTGGTTGAGGTAACGTTCCAAAGATTTTTGTTGTGCTTGCAGCTGGGCTCAGCGCAAAATACCAATGACTTACAGCGTGCAATGGTCAAAGTTCAACCTGATTGAACTTTGACCGCTGCACGCGCAAGAGCGGCAAAGCGGCAAAATGCCGCTTGCGTTGTGCTTTGCTCAGCGCAGCGGCAGACCAGTTCTTGCGTGCGCAAGCCATTGACTATAGCGCATGCCGCATGTAATTTCATAGGCACTTCAGACGACTTGAAATGAGCGCATCGTTGCATAATTTTGCGCAACTTCCAGGTTTTCAGACAACTTACCACTGGTAAGACCGCACAATAAATTAGGCCTACTGAAACATTGTGTGAAATAACATAGGCTAACAGAGACACTTGGAAAATATTTATAGGCCTGGCATGCAGGACATTTTCTGCGCTGAAGCTGCACTGATTTTTTTAAGATCTAATATAATATAGGCCTACTTGCTTTCAAATCTCACACCACATCTGAATTCAAGCACAGTGTTTTTAACAGTTAGCCTTGATATCTAATAAGGAACGTTATTCACCGTTCTTCTCTAACATTCTAACCAGTTACCATTTAGACCTTGGAACACTGGAACAGGAACAAAAAAAATAACTTTTTTGCTCAGAACGAATCAAAATGAAAATCATTCTGTTTTCAGTCCCTGGTTCAGAGAGGGACAAGCAAGACCAAAAGACCAGAGCCATCTTTAGTGCAAGTAAGTTTTACTGTAAACAGCTTCCCAGACAGGTGGTAGCAATCCCTGCAATGGGAGGAGCACTTCAGCCTGTCTTGAGAGAGAGAGAGAGAGAGAGAGAGAGAGAGAGAGAGAGAGAGAGGCAGTTAAGACAGGAAGAGTCTTTGATCAGAGACTGCTTGAAATCATGCAAGAATAAACATAACATTTATTTTACCATTTCTCTGAGGGAGGACTATTATAATAACAACCTTGGATGACCACACCACAACCAACAGAAACACCAAGACCACCAGAAAATAGATGAAAACACAGATAGACAACTACAATCCACACTCTCACCAGGTTTGTGGCTAAAGTGCTTCCAGAGGATGTAGAGGGTAATGGTGGTAGATTGACTCCATGTTCCTTTCAGGATGAGCAGTGATGGGATAATCCCCCACACTGACACCTGATGCATTGAAACAATCCACAAAACACAAGGAAACACTGTGACTCTTCCATGGCCTTGGGTTCGCACTTTGGACTGACAGCCTAATACCAGCTGATCCTCTCCCCTCACTCTCTGTGGGTTGTATGGCCGACATACTCAAAGATGAATGTGGTGGTCTGGCCAGTCGGACTTTTTCAGCCTGCTGATGAATGCAGCGGAACAGCCTGCAGTTATGATCAGCTGGGTGCACTGAAGAGATGAGAGCACCAGAGCTGTGCTGCTGACTCTGGATCTGACTAGATAAGCATGCAGAGGGATTTTGGGGGATAAACCCCTTGGACACAGAGAGGAACCAGTGCCGCCCCATAAGCAACCCCTGATGTCCAGTCAGTTCTGGCTGAACTCATCAGTGGCGCCCGCGATCAGTTGAATACACCTGACTGTGCTAATCAGTACATTTTCAATTACAGTCCTTTCAATCATGTGTGTGTGGAGGAGAAGCAGGCCAGGCACATATGAATGTTTTCAGTTCAAGGGCATCCCAAGAGAAGGACTGGGAGTCCCAGATCTTAAGAGATTGGGAGAAAGAGCCAGAGAACACTCAGACACATTTTAGCAACCAGAAATGAGAGAGAGAGAGAGAGAGACTGAAACTTTCACAATTGTGATCCTCTGAGAACTATCTGTGTTAGCACACAAAAGTAACACTGAATTATACATGTGCATTCACTAAGCACACCTAAACCATACAACAAAACACAACAGTCTATAAGGACACAAACAGACAATACAAATACTGAAGGCAAAAATTAGCCCAGTGATTTGGGGAGTTTATTTATTTGATAAGGAAGCAACCTCCTGTCACTCACACTGTCCCATCAATAACTAAGAACACCAAGACCTAAAATTATTAAAAAGGAACCAAAAGTGAACCATATTTGTATGGGCCTACTCAACACACACAGTCCAATGCCAGTATTTGTCTTTCATTCTAGTAAAAGGGATAGAACAGGACACACATAGCCACTGTTATTTTTTTTTAAAGACAAGTACATCAGTGTGCAATTAGTTAAAAAAGAGACCACTCTGATTTTAAAGGATTCTATCGGCGTTCCAGATGGATAAACTGTACAATCTACTGTAAGCTGATGTAAGCCGTCTTGAGTTTTTGCTGGATCTATTTGCTGATTTATGTTGAAAGAGGGTTAACGTTCATAACGACTTGAGCATTTGGACTTTCTACTCAGCAGGAGTAACTTCCCTGTAAAAGTGACATCTGATTGCTTGGTATTGTCAGTTCATGATGTGCCTGAGACGTTTAGATGAAGCCATGGGCTTCCTGTCCACCATGCTCACGGCCATTTTCGTTCTTTCATTCTTTCTGACACAATCACTCTCTCTTTCTTTCTCTCTCATTCACACACACACACACACACACACACACACACACACACACACGCGCGCGCGCGCGCACACACGCACGCACGCACGCACGCACACACTGTGCACCAAAGCATGTGGGGGGAAATCTGAACCTTGCCACATCATTCCAAACTTAGCAGCCACTAATCAAGATGGAGCATTTGATGTAGTCGCCTGGGGGAAGCCCAAAGCTATTCCTCAATTAGTGTCACTCGGGAGCCCAAACAAGAGGAGGCACACAAGTCTACTGAGGGACAAAATGGGGTTTAGAAGAGCAGATTAAACAGCCATGACAACAGTGTGGATGATCAAATACAAGAGGGACTAGGTGCCCCCCCCGTCTCCATATAGATGATTGTGCCATTAATGCCTTGGAACCAGCCACTGTGTTCTTTGAATGTTGCAGAGTTGAAAACAAGTCTGTATATTTTAATGAGGATGTGAGTGCAGACATGAAAGAACTATGTGTTATGCAGCAGCAACAATTCACATGTGAAAGTAAGGGAAGGAATCATCATAGCTCTATAATAAGTAAAATAGCACTGAATTGAAATCATGGCCTTTTGATCAATTTGTAATGGCTAGGTATGTGGATCATTACGTGTGAGCAAATGTCATCCTTGGCAAAAAAAGACAGAAAAGGTCTCACTGGCCAAACATGAGGCCCATGTCAGGAATGACTGAATGACCTTGTGACATTTTGCATGCAGTGCGGAGCTGCTCCTATCAGGGGAAAACAGTGTGGCGAGTCCCTGCAGGGCGGCCATCTTAGAGCACTAGCTCTTCAGAGGCCACGCTGCAAGGCCAGCAATTACTTTTCACTGTAGCGAGGCAAAAAATGGGGTTTCTTCAGAGAGGTGCCCTGCATTCTAATCTGCCGTTCGCTTTGGCTCAACCACAGGGGAACAGCTCAGGCTAGCGCATATATCCCCCTCCACTGTGTCCACCACAGCACTTAAACCATGTGTGTATTTATCGACTTTTCAAATGACATCATTACCAGAGGACTTTGGGCACATTTGTCTGCCGATGCAATTGCGAGAAAATTCTTGGCAGCAAACACATCCCGCATTAGCCTCTGCTTGCAAGTTGGCCAAAGGAAGATGTGGTCATACTGCTACCTGCGGGGCTATAATTTAAGGCTGCAGCAATATGAAATACAATGTACTGTCCCCCACAACAGTCACTGGAAAGAAATAGGGGCCAGAAGAGGGAAAAAATGTAAAGCACACTGACGGATCGATGGGGAAATGTGGAGTGTTCCTATCCAGAATACAATGACATACAGGCATATATTTTTTCAGTGTTGATCTTATGGGATAAATTCAATTTTTCCTGGCCCGTCTGACTAAAGACAGAGGAGGAAATAACACCAGGCATGACATGATAAAAAGAACCACTTCACTTTTACCAGGATTTGTGGCCAGATTTGTGTCTTAGCCAGTTGAAATCTATGTAAAATTATGCTAATCCCTGAAGAGAATTGCAAGGGAGCAGTTCCAAATGCATTTTGTGGAGAGGATGCTTTAACAAAAAGTAGGCAGGGCTACATCACCGGAGCGCTGCCTACATGCAGTCTGTCTGAGAACCTGCATGCTCAATAACTGATTAAGACTCCTTTACAGGATAAGCAGGAATTACTTAGAAGAAAAAAAACAAAGAAAGTAAAAAAATAGAGTCTAAAAGAGATAGAAGCCGAGCATTGATACACAGGGACATCCAGTAGAAGTGTGTCGTGCATACTAAAAAGACATCAACATTCTGTGTCATTGTGCTGTGCTTTCTAACCACATTGTTTCTATGTTTGTTTGTTTCTATGTTGTGTGTTTGAATATCCTCAGTGATATACTCAACCATCCAAACTTAGATTCTTCAACGCTAGTAAACACTTGTGAATGTTCAAATCAAAATGTAAATTATGTTCACATTTCTCACTTAACTTGACTTTAGATATTGTAATACTGAGATCTTTTTCTCCGTTCCTAACATGTTACATTTCCACTGCCATTTAGGCCTGCTCACTGCTGATGGCAAGTTTGTCCTTGAGTCATTGCATTGTGAATATGATTTCAAGAGGTACATTCATTTATATAACACAACAATAGTAATGCTACATTTTAATGGTGTCGGCTGTTGTTATTGTGTGTTTGTGACTGACCTTGATTAAACACCATTTCACCAGCTAAGCTTTCCTGAGAGGTTTAATCTGAAAGTGGGGATCTTACAAAGTCAAGGGCTCTATGGTCGGGTCAACCCAAAGATCAAGGCCAATAATGTGATTTGACAATTGCCGAATAAGGACGTCTTGAATATGATGTGCTTCATGATGGAATGGGACATGGAATGGATTTATGGACATAATGACATCACAGCTTTGTTTGTTGGGACATTCCGAATGGAATCAGCATTAGAATCGAAGTGAACCAATTAAAACGTTACAAAATAAATGTATCTACAGTATGCGTCCCGTATGCATTAATGTGATTTGGTATTTAGGAGAATATATAACTGCTTATAATGTTGTTGAGTTCAGACAAGGGGATTAGACCATCAGTATTACTATCATAGTGCCACTCGCTGGATGTAGTGGATAAACATGTGGCTGACTCGCTGTCACTGGTTGCATGCTTTTGGAGTCCAATCTGTTCGCAACACCAGCCAAGAACAAATGTCTACCAAGGATTAGGCCGGGCGGAAGACAAAAACAAGGAAAGGAAAGGGAGCCTGCTCACAACAAGGGATTATCCTGATGATTAGAGGTACACCTAGGGGGGAGGGGCAGGATTGTTTATTTTGATGTGGAAAAGTGGAAATCAATCCTCAAAACAGGACAATCTATTGTTTACGAGCACCGTGGGCATTACATCTTTTTTTTAGTGTGTTTTCAAGGCTTGAGCTTTGAATAAACATTGTAAAAATGTGACAAGACCAATGACAGGAGAAAGGGGAATCAAACAAATTGTGCAATCATTTGTATTGACAGTCTTTGATTTTTTACGTATGTATGTCTTCATTTTATTATTCATTTTATTTCTAAATGATTTATTTGTATTTTTATGATCTCCAGTGTACTATTTAGATGTTTGGAAAGACTAAAGAAATGTCTTTGTTTTTGTCAAATGCCTCTCTGAATAAAATGTTAACATCAGATATATGTTTTACTCTACTAAAAATGCTTTGACCACTCATACATTGATATAAACAGCTGAAATTCAGTTTTGAATGTCTATATACTGTATGCACAAATAAAACTTCTGTGATCCAAAGGCCTGTAGGTCATTCTAATCCACCGCAGGCCATACAATCTACAGTGAGGGTATTACTTCATAGGGGAGGAAAAAAAAAGATTTAAAAAAAAAAAAACACTGCCAAATCTAAGTTGAGGTGTTGTCCTAAAACACATGTCGTGCACCAGTTTCAAACCTGTCAATCGTACTATACAGTGCATTGAAAGGGCTTTTAGACCCCTTCACTTTTTTCATTTTTGTTATGTTGCAGCCTTATGCTAAAATGGCCTAACAAAGGCAGGATTTTAGACATTTCTGCAAATGGATAGCCTGGGTGTTCCCATGCTGCCTTGCGCGCGATTTGATTCACGCTGCTAAGGCAGCCTGGAGACCATGGAGCAAATTTTCGCCTGAGATAGGGAACCAATCACAGAACAGGGGGGAAAGCAAGACGATGATGAGCTATGTACAGACGCATTTGATAGACATCCGTGGCACCCAATAAACGGATCTGGGCATTTTTTTCAAATACGAGAAAATGAACGTTTGGTTCCCAGACCACGTCTCATTGAGAAGTGGTGGCGCTAGCCAGGCTATGAAATGGAAGCCACAAGGAAACATCCTTTATTCAGCCTTTATTCAGTTGAATAGTCATTGGTAGTGAACACAGCCTTGTGTCTTCATGGGTATGATGTAACAAACTTAGTTGGCATGTCTGAATTTGGGGCTGTTCTTTTTTATAGCTCCTTTAAAGCTCTCTCAGGTTGGATGCATGGAGTCTGTGGACATTTGGTTGGGTTCAAGTTAGGGCTATGGCTAGGTTGGCTGAGTTGTCCCTGACTCAGTTGCTAAAGAGTTGTCTTGGTTTTATGCTTAGGGTCATTGTCCTGTTGGAAAGTGACCTATTGGCCCAATCTGAGGTCCTGATGGCTCTGGACCAGGGTTAACCAGGCTCATTAATGTAATTATGGCATCTGGCAACCTGTAAAGGATAGGAAGGAATACACTGTGTCTGTTTACCTCAGGAAGGGCTAAGGAACTGTATAAAAAGACTGTTTGCATGGGCAGTCAGTGTTTTTGTTTTTCCCCCATCTGCTCTGACAGCACCTCATTCAGTGTTGACTAGTTAAACTGTTTCACAAATTTTCATTTGTGGAGTAAAAATGGATGTGCTCCAAGAGTTTTTGGCTGTGAGTGTGTATTGTAGTCGCTAGCAAAACTGGTCAAAACTGGCAATACAGGATGCTTCCAACAGCTTTTTTGAATACCGGTAAATGCAGCCAGCATGTGCACTACTGGAAATGTAACTGATTTATTGTTTGACAAATAGATAAAAATAAAGCCATAGTGAGCCTGTATTTTCATGTTTCAACATCAGTTCTTCAGATCTGAGAATTTTATTTCTCACAGTCTGAAAGTCCTTTGGGTGCTTTTTTTTCTCACTGAACAGACTGTGCTGGCCTCTCTGCTTTAATTCCCAGATCAGTGGAGTGTTGCAGTGGTGGGGGTACTTAGTCACCCCTCAGTTCTAGGAAGTGTTGTTCCAAACATCTTCCAAAGGCTGCTGCACTCTTTTTTGTGGCCTTCCCCAGATCATATTCTGCAGGCTGTTAAAGGAATTATCCGGAGTAAAATGCACTTTAGATCAATTTACGGATGATTGGGAGTCAATACGTTGAGTTGACATCAAAATCATGTCATTCGGAAGTGACCAGGGCATGTCATTTCGCCGCTACAAAACGCTATTTTTATACCTCTTCTACAGTTCCAAACAACATTACACTTACGTGGTAGTGAGTAGAGGGTCCCTAAAGCCAAACCGAAGTATCCCGAGGTCTTTATGTGGTCGGATAGAGAGTCCAGAATGAATTTCATCAAGCCAGTACCTTTCCGGAAAGGTATAAAAATAGCGTTTTGTAGAGGCGAAATGACATGCCCTGGTCACTTCCAGGCTAACGAGTTTTGACTAAAAACGGTAAAATCGAACTTTCTCAAAACACATCCGAATGATATGATTTTGATGTCAACTCAACGTATTGACTCCCAATCATCCGTAAATTGATCTAAAGTGCATTTTACTCTGGATAATTCCTTTAACCTTATGGCATGGCTTAGAAAACAATGGACATAATTCCACCGTTGTCCACCAACTCAAAATGCTACCATCAAGTACAATATTCGGCAACTGAGCATAAATCTTCCAAAAATTATGAATAAATACAGTGTCTGGACACACTGGACATTTTAGGCAGAGACCCTGTATAGCTTGTGCCCTGTGCGCTAAGAACATCCATATGGCTTCAAACTCCCCTTTTTAAAGGAACCGTATGTAAGAAATGTATTTCAATTAATCATAAAATGGCCCTGATATGTCATAGACATTAAGAAATCATGTTCATTTCAAATACTTATATCACTGACAACAGTAGTCCGGCCAGGATATTGTCATTTAAAAAGTGAAGTTGCAGCCCTCAACTGATGTTTATGTTGTCATGTTGTGTTTTGGCCTGATGCGCCACCATCCACCTATCTACTTATCACAAAGTCAGTAGTGTTTCGGCATCCGGGTTGCCAGCTCTGCCAGTCAGAGGGGAGGGGAAGTGGATACAGCGCTCTACAGTAATTTAAAAGTGATTGTAGTACCAGCTTTGGCCACAATCTTACATACGGTTCCTTTAAGACAGCGGTCCCCAACCACCAGGCCGCGGCCCGGAACCGGGCCGCAAGACATTCCTAACCGGGCCGTAGCCTACGACATGAGTTAAAAAAAAAATGCATGCAAACTAAACTAAATTTAATTCGCAATAATGTCACGTTTTTACATGGCATAGGCCTATATGCAGTTGTTTGATTGCACGCATGTTTGCATTTTGCAAGGTCTATTTTCTTACGTCTGTCTGTCCCACCTTCAACACTTATATTGCCTTCAGCGCTGCGCAGCCTCAGGTCAGCTAACTTCACTTTATCAGTTCTTGGCGAACGGTAGTGTCACACGAAGTTAGCTAAACTGCTAGAATGAGCAACAAAAAACAAGCATCTTTAGCAGGTCACTGGCCAGAGTGTTTGAGTTGCGAGAGCCGCTGCAGAGATTTCTTACAGAAAAAAAGTCACCGTTAGCTGCACATTTTAGTGATGAGGACTGGGTGTCAAAACTCGCTTACCTGTGTGACATATTCGGGTTGCTTAATGACCTCAACCTGTCACTCCAGGGGAGAATGACGACTGTCTTTAAACTGGCAGATAAAGTCGCTGCATTTAAAGCCAAGCTTGATTTGTAGGGATGACGAGTGGACCGGGGTGTATTTGATATGTTCCAAAAAGTAGTGGGGGTTTTTGGAGAGACTGAGGCAGGGCCCTTTCTCTCGCAGCTGGTGCGCGATCACCTTGTTGCGCTCTCAAATGAGTTTGAGCGTTACTTCCCATCCTTCAAAGATCCACGGCAAACCAATGAGTGTGTCCGCAACCCATTTGTCAATATCCCGAATAGTCCTAACTTGTCAGCGCAGGAGGAAGAGCAGTTGATCGAAATTGCAAATGACAGTGGTCTTAAGAGTGTGTATAAGGAAACCTCTCTGGCAGGTTTTTGGATCAAAACCAAAGCAGAATATCCCGAGATAGCCGTAAAAGCGCTGAAAACGTTTCCCACCACGTATCTATGCGAGGCCGGGTTTTCGGCAATGACTGCAACTAGACAAATTGCGCAATCGACTGGACATTTCAAACACACTGAGGGTGTCACTGTCTTCCATCACCCCCAGATGGAAGCTTCTTGTTGCAGGGAAACAAGCAGGGCTCCCACTGATTATATTCGTAATGCACGTTTAGTTCCCATGTTTTGTTCCCATATTTTGTTAAGCATGTTCACACTTATAGATGTAGCTTCAAGTTGTTCAATATTCATAGTTCATATTGTTCAATTTTCACGTTTTTCACAAGAGATCGTTACCTTCACTGTTCAAACATAACTGGAGCTAGTTCTTTTCAAGTAATGCATGCACAACACATATGGAACATGGAACCCCCAACCCCCCCCCCCACCAGTCCATGAAAAAAAATAGGAATCAAACCGGTCCATGGTACATAAAAGGTTGGGGACCCCTGCTTTAAGAGACAACAGATTGCTCAGTAATTATCATTTCCCCCCTGTAATACATAACAGATCCTCCAAGAATGTAATGCTAATATGAGGATAAAACAGAAACATTACTGTCCATATCTGCTTCTGTCCTGCCTATGCCATTTGCAGTGTTGCCCTGACCTGGCTATGCTCTGAGGAGTATGAAATCTGATGTCACAGAGCTCTGTAGGATGCAGAATATCCTTTATTTACTGACACTTTTGGTCTTTTGGTCTTCAAAAATCCCTAACAACTTTCCTCGCTGCTTTTCCAAAGCACCCCCCCCCCCCTCCAGAAAAAAAAGGAAAATTTCAGAAATCAATCAACATGCCTGTGCGAAGCCTGGGAATATTTACCAAAAGATAGACTGAGCTAATATTGAAATGTAATTTAGCAAAAGCCTCCCCATGTCGATCAAGAGGTCTTGTTTAAAGTAATGAAACGGGAGGTAGGTCTGGGGCTATGAAGGCGAGAGAGGGAATAACTCGTGGGTACACACCTGACAGTCAACAAACAGACAATGGAAGAGATGATGATTAATCAGTTCAAATTGAAGTGGATCTAAAATAAATAAGAGTGTAGCTGATTGTCAGAGACTGTCGGTAGTGGTGTGGGGAAGTGCTGTGGTAGGTAGCGTGAGGTATAAGTAAAGTAAGTATAAATACTTGAGGGAAATTTGGTCTTTGCATTTATCCCAATTCGTGAATTAGTGAAACACACTCAGCACACAGTGTACACACAGTGAAGTGAAGCACACACTAATCCCGGCGCAGTGAGCTGCCTGCATCAACAGCTGCGCTCAGGGAGCAGTGAGGGGTTAGGTGCCTTGCTCAAGGGCACTTCAGCGGTGCCTACTGGTCGGGATTCGAACCTGCAACCCTGCGGCTACAGGTCCGAAGTGCTAACCAGTAGGCCACGGCTGCCCCCTAGGTGGTGTGCTTTGCCATCAGGAGAGACTGTGTGATCGCCACAAATAGAGACGCTGAATGCAGAGGGAGGGCCTGCCGAGACGCTTCACACCCGTGCCAATGGAGATGTATCAAAAGACGGGGGCAGCGGTTTGTTTGCGGAGCATGTTTTCGAGATTCACTCCATGCTAGTCCTTGTTCAATATCTAGACAATGCTGGCAGAGTGTTCAGTTGAGCTTGCAGAAAATTGTGCATTTGTGTCATGATTTTTTTTGATTGACATTGGGTTAACATTAACCCAATAAAGTCATTGAATGCAAGATCATTGAATGCTCAGAGCATTCTTGGCTGGGAGTTAGAACCCATGTCATTAAGTACATGAGAAAATATAAAGACTTGGATATTACATACCAATATGTTCCCATTGAGTTTGTGTACGTAGACTAACCATAGAGTAACCATAACTAGAGAGTGTGATCATACTGTAAGTCAGGTTGATTGATTGATGCTCCTATGGATGGATCCCATGGATTTGTAGTGTGAAATAATGAGATCTCTGATCACTGTTAACAACCTCCCTAAGGGGATAACAGAGTCCCAAAAGCTTGTATGATATTAATGTCTATATGCAACCTGTCATATTTTGATTTAGATATTTTTTGACCTTCAATCTATCATTCGTAAAAAAAGTCATTGGTTCCCTGTAAAAAATAAGAGAGAGGGTGAGAGAGAGAGAGAGAGAGAGAGAGAGAGAGAAATGGACACATTTGTTGGCTGTAGGGGCAGTCTAGGCTGTGGGTGGACTTGATGTGACAGCATCTCACTGGGGGGCATAGTCCAGCTCTCCCCTCTGTGGGCATCTCTCCTTCTCTGGGCATCCGAGTGGGCAGCAGACATACTAAACATGATCAATTGCTGCCCCTTTCCATTATTGCATCATGTGTGCTATCCCCACCCCTCCACTCTATTTCACATCTTAATAACATTATGCTCATATACCAGCCCATTGTGAGTCTAATAAAAAGCAGCTTATCCCCTCTGGGCCGTGCTGCACAAATAGAAATACCTGCTGTTGCAGATGTGTGGAGTTCCTGCCTACCTGTGGGGTGTGACAAATCAGATCATCTGAAGTCTAGCGCTGGCTCTCTTTTTAAAAATGGTTCTTAAATACACCATCACCACTGTCTTTCTTTTTTCTTCTCCTCTATTTTTCTCTGGCGCCGTCGCTTTCGATCTCTTCCCCCATTTCCCAATAGCTTCTTTCGGTCTTCCTTTCAAACAGTCTCGGATTGGCGGTGCAAGTGGGTGACACGGTCTTTGCACGGTTAACTAAGTAATATGATTAAATTTAACAGAAGCAGAAGTCACATTGTCAGCCTACATCAAAGTCTTGTAGTGTGTGTGTGTGTGTGTGTGTGTGTCTGCACATGGCATAGGTTTTCCTAGCTCTGACTTCCTCTGAGTGGAGAACTGGGAGCTTGGTGAGCAAAATGATACATAAATTTTCTCATACAGGTCCCTGCAGAGAAGGACGGAGATGTTTGAAATATGGCAGAGTGAAACAAAATGTACTCAAGCCCTCCCACAAGGCCAAAAGCATGATAGGCGCTCCAGCTGTACATACAGACTAAACTTGTTCCACATTCCACAGTTCCTATACAGCTGGGTTACTGTTGCTTGGAACAGACAGGATACACTCTTAAAATGAATGTGTTGTCCCTATCTGGACACAGACATGTGTTAAAAAATGATGCAAGTTGTGTTGTTTTCAACACATTCGTTTTAAGAGTGTATATTATACATGGCTTTTTAACATCTTTTGGGACATGTTGGCATTTTACCCTTTTTTGTTTTGAAGACTGCCAATCCAAGTGTGTAGAACTGGTAAGGATGTGATGGACCCATTGGTTGATCTTCAGTTTTGACATGCATTTAATAGGACAGGGGAGTAGAAATTTTGTAGGTCAGGTTGCATTACAATTAGGGTTTGTTTTCTGTCTGCAACAAGATACACCCTCAGCTGTTATGTATGTGTGTGTGTGTGTGTGTGTGTGTGTGTGTGTGTGTGTGTGTGTGTGAGTGTGTGTGTGTGTTTGTGTGTGTGTGAGTCACTGAGGTGAATAGTGTCAAGAATGATCTCGATATTTGTTGTGACACACACACGCATCTCCTCGCCGACCAACACCACGTAGGGCTACTGAGCGGGCCCCCAGCTGTGTGAAGTCAGCCACCCTACAGTGGTCATCTGTAAATATTTTTCACCAACACATACTCAAAGTCATCTCAGACCACTGAACAATACATTCCAGTTCATGTAGTGATCAGCTGAAAGACAGTGTCCAAAAAAGTGTTTTATTGAGAAAGAGCTTGTGGAGACTATATCTTCAAGATAATCACTAGGAGATCTCCCTCCCTATACAACATAGACATTAAAACGATACTAAAATAAAATAAAACAAATGTGTAAGATGTAAAGTCTAAATCATTTTTTTGCAATGGGAGTACAACATTGTACTAGTACAATGGCACACATGCTAAACAAACTGCATGCCATTCTCACTTTTTTATTGTTTTTTTTATTTTTATAGAGCTACATGCCAACTGGAAGTCAGAACCTGCTACAAAATGAGTGCACCTGCTAGAAATGGCTGCTCTGAAAAGAGTCGGACGGTGCCATGCTCTGTTATCTTAAATACTCCTTGGCCCAACTTGGTGTCCTGTGTGAAGGGCACTGAGGACTCAGCCATGAATCCCTCATTACAGCAATATGTGTGACACCTTTTACAGTTGTCAATTTGGGAGCAGGAGAAGCGAGGGCTGGCCTGCCCCCCGGCCGGCCACATGTCACATCAGTGAAAAACATCACTGTGATTGGCCACTGCCTGCAGCCAGCCACTGATCCTCATCTGCATCAGCTTTCCCAAAGATAATTAGGGCAGAAATGTAGAGGGGGAAAGGAAAAAAGAATGAACACACCTGAAATGTTTTCATGTATTATCATGTACCTTTTATTTGTTTCTAAATTGCTGGTGAAACATTGCCATTCCATTATTCTTATGGAACTACTTCTATCCCTGCTAATCCAACATAACGTACCCTTGCATTTGCACCAAAGATGCAATGTATGTATGTACTGTATGTATGTACTGTATGTATGTATGTATGTGTGTATTTATGTATATATGTATGTGTGTATTTATGTATATATCTATGCATGTATGTATGTATGTAGGCCTATGTATGTATGTATGTATGTATGATTAAAGGCTTACTGCTTAGGCACTCAGCATTGCTATCTCCTTCTTGTAGTACTACTGACACATTGGCAGATATGGATCTTTGAAAAAGGGGAAGCTGTCTTAACTGATAACAAACAACATCCTCAGTCAGGAAACAATGTATGCTGTACACATTGACAAATTATTTTGATGCCGATTTGTTAATGTTTGCAGGCGCTGCTACTACTGTTTACCACAGCCATTTTCGTCACTTGTCGTTGATGGGCACCCTGGATGTCTGGGGGAGATGTTAGTGTATTGTCAGCTGCCAGTATCTCAGTGAAATGCTAATAAATGGAGATGCTAGGCGGCTGGGGCCTATGGGGTGTCGTTTGTAAAATTGGGCACACACCCAGCGCAGTGAGCTGCCTGCTACAACAGTGGCGTTCAGGGAGCAGTGAGGGGTTAGGTGCCTTGCTCAAGGGCACTTCAGCCGTTCCTACTGGTCGGGGTTCGAACCGGCAGCCCTCCGGTTACAAGTCCGAAGCGCTAACCAGTAGGCCACGGCTGCCCCTATATATATAACTGTGCTGGATAAAACAATATGCCCAATTTTTCAAACGGGCGAATCCAGTGATCCACTTTCATGAAATCTTCATTTGGTTTATTCAACTTCTCTCTCAATTTGTATGCTTGAGTTATGGGCCTGAAGTCTCACGCCCTTATGTTCACCTATTCTAATTAAGAACACTGGCACACCCTGTCAACGTAAGAAGAAATGGTATTCAGCATGATAAGTATAAGTATACTTTTTTGATCCCGTGAGGGAAATTTGGTCTCTGCATTTAACCCAATTGGTGAATTAGTGAAACACAAACAGCACACAGTGAGGTGAAGCACACACTAATCCCGGCGCAGTGAGCTGCCTGCTTCAACGGGGGCGCTCGGGGGGGAAATGAGGGGTTAGATGCCTTGCTCAAGGGCACTTCAGCCACGGCCCATTGGTCAGGGCTCAAACCGGCAACCCTCCGGTTACAAGTCTAGAGTGCTAACCAGTGGGCCACGGCTGCCCATGATAAGAACAAAGTTTCCGTAGGAGCTTCTCAAGGAAAAATGTAAGGATATTGTTAGGAAGATATTTGTGAATGAGGCCCAATGATGACAGGCTGGAAGCAGTCATATCGAACTTTCTAGGAAACTTTATACAGTAACCATTATTGATACAAACTGAGTTTGTCATTTGTAGAAATGTACTATTGCTTTGTGTTGTTTGTCATTATGTTTTTGGTTGATTCTGTCTGTGACTTATAAAAACTTTTGTCACAGCACATCAGAGTGTTTTCAGAGTATAATCTCTCCAGTGAGAAATTACGAGAGAATCATTGTGGGGATTGAATTTCCAGAGAGGAATATTTCATCGGCAAGAGACACATTTTGTAATGGAAATGTCAAGACAGTTAAAGGAAGAAATATGTTCGGGGCGAAAAGCGATTGATAAAACTGTGACCTTGAGGTTTTTCAGTGGTGGGTGAGAGGGGGAATAGAGTGACATTCTCGATGGAGAGAGTTCGGGGGAGTGAAGGGACACTCAGGCGGAGGGGAACTGACTTGTTAGACCACAAGGAGCTTGAGGCCCATGCATGCGGAATCCCTTCATATTTGTATAAAATGCACAGCAAGATAATTACTGACCGTTGAACAAACGTTTCCTAACCCAGGTAAAGTTTTGCTACTTTCCAAAACTGTCTTTGGGAACAATGCAGGGAATAACCTTCATGAAGGGGCAAGAGTGAAATAGATAATTAAATAAATAAAGGGCTTTGACAGCTATCAGATGGTAATTAATTACGCCATACCTCGAGGGACTTCCTGTCTACCTTTTCAATCTCTTCTCTCTCTTTCTTTCTTTTCTCCTTCATTGGTATTCCCCCTACTGACCGATGTGTTGGCTTGTGAGACTCATTATTAAAGAAAATAGGCCAGATGTACATATCATTACATGAGCAACATGCACACTTATACACACAACAGCCTCTCACCTACATACACACCTCTCTCTCTCTCTCTGTCTTTCATGCTCACACAGACATGCGCACCAATACACACATACAAAAGGCTGATAACAGGAGGCAGTAGACAAAGAGAAACAACTCTTTTCTCTATTCTGCTTGGCTCCCCCCTTCTGCTTTCTTGCTTCTCGCCCTTGAGACACAGAGCCTATCTCATGAAAGAATCACCATTGTGGAGTTCCTAATAAGAGATAATCTTTTTAAGCAGGCACCAAAAAGGTCATGTCGACGGGTGGACCAGGGGAAGCATATCTCATTCTTTACGCAAACGACAGGGTCCTTTCACTGGGGCGCTGCGGCACTTTTGTGGCTTGCTGTAAATTATCCATTGAGGGTTCAAGGGGAGCTCAATTAATCTCCATCAGCACAGACGGGGCTTGGATCTATTTGGATAAAAAAAAATCTAATCAAGGAAAAAAGTTGAACCATACCTTGAGCTAGAATGTCACAACAAACACATATTAAGGATGATAAGTCTGACATGAGGCAACAACCAATGCCTGTGTATTGATGCACATGGAGTGGGCTCTGTTAACATGAAGCAAGACAGCTAATTGACAATAACTGTTAACGCTTGAAGAGTTTTATGATAGAGTATCATTCAGTCTTTGCATTCAAATTCATTTCCTTTGAATTGTGATGCCGTGCATCTCAATAATAATCCTTTTTTCACTGCTCTCTCCATACAGTATGCCTCTATATCAGCCCTGACAGTTGTTGGCACCCTCTCTGATGCTACTGAGTATAAAATGTCATTACTGAAATGATGATAATTGACACCAATGTCCCTGTATGTACGTACTACATCATAAAGACATCAGTATCTTTAAAAGTACTGTACGTATCTATAAGAGACATGCAGGAGAAACTTACAGATCAAACATATACTGAAGAGAGACATACTGTAACAATTCAAACTGTTTGATTGTTGGAGTTTGCTCATCAAGAATGACCCCGATGTGCTACTGTTTGAGTGACATGCAGGGGGTCTTATGAATTTAGATATAAAATATATTCTAAGTCACATTTCTATTAAACGTAACATTAACAGCATCAAAATATAAATTGGACATAATAGAGAGTTGTCAAACGTCTAGAGGTAATCCTGAGTGAAATGATGGACAACCCATGATCACTTCTGCCTTCTCAGCTATTGAAACTTTTCCATTCCACATGTCCTTGGACTAAAAGCAGGTGCAGAACAAGAGAAATTCAGGCCATTGAAGAGGAATCTTTGGATTAAACCTAAATGTGTTCAGGGTGAAAGGACTGAGCTATTGCAGTCCTTGGGTTCATATGAATAGGTATGCAAATGGAAAGGCTGTAAAGCTTGCTTGAATAACACCAGCCACTTGACTTCTGAACCTCTCACATTCCTGGCTATTTCTACAGTTGTGGCTGTGCAATTGTATGATTATAACAATCAGGGTTAAAAACCTAATTATCATTTAAATGCTTGTAAGACTGAAACTCCTTTGCACTTGTGTCTGGGAATTAAAAGGCCGGTTTCAAGTTAATCTCAGGCAGAACCTACAGACTGGCCATTGTTCTTTTGAGTCAGTTTCACATTACCAGATGCTAGAAGGCTGCTTCACTTTCAGGATAATCACATTTCATTGAAAATACTGCTTTTGTGTTTACTTTGTGACAAGAATTGTTGGTGTCAGTGTTTTCAATGATTGGATCATGTATCTCTTATTTAGTTGATAGAGAACTTCACCATGGGACATAGTTTAATGTCCTTGATTTCTACCTGCTCCGATGTTCCTTAAAGAAAGAGGGAAAAATGCTGAAGTATATATGTTTTAGGATTGTCATTGAGTCCTCATGAAGACATGCCAGTGACAACCAAAGACTACCACATAACTACTGTAGACACAAAGGATCTCTCACAGTTTCTTACCATCAGTTTAGAAAGGATTTCTGAGGTGTCTAAGTCTCTCTCGCTAGCCTACAGGACTATCCAATTATGTCTGACAGTGCTCAAAGTCTTTTTTTGACGTGGGACTGAACATGATGACAAAGAGAAAATGTAACCCTAATCAGTGGTCCCCACCATCAGTCATGGGTTTTAATGGGGTAAAGCTGTATTAACACATCTGCCTCCAACCCCCTGCTTTCTCCAGACATCCCCGAAAAACTCAACCTCCTTTTTAGAGGAGCCTTGGTTTTAATGAGGCTGGGATGCGAACCTTCAAACGTGCCGCCTCGTCGCCCCCCGTCCTGTTTGACGTATGTGGAGGGAGAGGAGGGTGTGGACTTGATTAAAGGCAAGCCAAAGCCTATATCTTTGGGGCTGTGACAGTCAAAGATGGCAGCTTCTCTGGCACATCACAGAGGTCCTGTACTCCATCAAGACAGAAAGAAGGCAAAAGAGAGAGAGGGAGAAAGTGAGAGAGAGAGTGGGAGTATGAGAAGGAACTCTAATGAGACTGACAGTGGCTTTTTTTTTAAGGTTAATCTGTCACAAATTTGTTTGATCAACTCGTGAACAGCCTCATTGGCAAGATGCTCAAGCCGATGAGCAATGTTTTTAAAAGTGTTGTCTACTTGGGAAAGGGTGAGGAAAAATGCACGAGGAAAACTTTTCTTCAGCTCGCTTCATTCCCACAGATGAAAAGCCTCAGGGTGTCAAACTTGCTCCTACTGAAGCCATCGCTGTCAGCGCTTGTCCTCATCCCCTCCCATGTCATCAACCAAACACACCATATCTCTCCTTGACTGGTGACCTCCATTTTCCAACATTTGAAATCACGCACTGATGGCTACCAATACAGTCCAATTCATTATCCAGCAGAAAGCCTTCCTCTTCTTTCTTCTCCTTGAGCCCCCCTCCCCCCCTCCCCCACCCCCCCACCCTCACCTCCATCCCAACTCCGGCAATAATTAACAACGGCGGAACTCTCAGCACACAAAAGCCAACCCTCAAGTAGTGCATAATGGGAACCATTTGCATTCTCTTTCACAAAGACTAATGTAAGCTCTCGAGAATCAAAGGTTGATTAATTCACCAGACCAGAATTTATTAACAGCTGTTCAGGTGTCTGTGGCATGCTGATTTGTGTGCCTGGCGTGCGGGAGGATGGAGAGCAGGGGGTGGTGGTGAGATCCTCCATCGGCGTTCGGCTGCAACATTGCAATGGGAGTGATTTAGGTAATGCTAACACCTGTGGTTTGCTGTGCCAGTAGACAGCAAATATTCATTTGATGGATTAACAGCCATGGCGTCTTAGGCATGGAGAAACAGGAGTTCTTATAAAAATGTGTGCCAGCCATCAATCATATTTATTTGCCAATGTGGCGCTACATAACCTATATGTATTACCTGTTAAGATGTTGGAACATGACATCCATTGACTCATAAACATGATCAAACTCGACAAACTCAGAACATAATGGATATGGTTGAGAAAAGAGTATGGTATTATAGTGCTGAATTTATGACCAAATTAATGGAAATCAAGTCATTCAACCAGCAACCTATGGAATGTTTTTTGTGACAAAATTAAATAAATAAATTAAATATGAAATCAATAAATGAAATATGATAAGTTAAAATAAATAAATAAAAGATTAAATAAATAAATAAAATGTGAAATAAATAAATAAAATGTGAAATAAATAAAAGATTAAATGTAAAAATCATATATACATTGACATTTACATTCCATATGCACGGTCATGCAATGTGCCATGAAATAAATAAATACGTCAGTCACCCATCAAGGCGGGACCTAACCACTGATTGCTGCCTGAAGTGAAGTGATCCAGCTTTGAGTCAGACTGTACTGGCTTGCTACCTGTGAACCACACTGGACTAAGGAGATAGCTCAGACTTGTATCATAACTCACGAAACATACAACAACAAGGATTTCATGATAAATTCATACTTTTGGGAAGATATCAGGTGTGAAAGCGTTCTGTCATGTTCATGTCTGTTCTGTCTGTTTGCTGTGTCTGAGGGTTGATAAGACATGCTATGTGCACATCTAGAGCTAGCGCTAACAGTTAGCACAAGCGTTAGCTAGTTATCGACATCTACAGAAAGCGAACTTCTATCTAAGGCAAACGACTTTGCTATTGCTTCTATTTATAGTAGGGTGCCCAGATGTCCCAGTTAACTTCACTTGAGCTGAATTCACCTCATTTGTTATATGATACATAAACAATAAAGCTTAAGATGCCCATGCCGTGAACTCTTATTATGCGAGTGTCAGTGCCAGCTTGCTACATTGCCTAAGCAGTGTCCACAACTTTCCAGAGACTTAGTTCTCAATATGAGGGTATAACTCAGCAGCCGGCAAGGATTTTTGACAGCACTAGATACTATGCTTTTACGTCCTGATAACTCACAGCCAAGAGTTAGCAACATAGAACACACAATCTTTCTGAATGAAAATGCCTAGGTTATGGCTGTTAGCAGTAGCACTAGCTTTTAGCTTCTATCAATAACTTTATTCTGATCAGCCAGTCATGCTCACAAAGTTTGATTTTTTTTTTCAGGCAGCAACCAATCAGCGGCTAGGTCCCGCCTTGATGGGTGACTGACGTAGAACTATTTATTTATTTCATGGCACATTGCAAGACCGTGCATATGGAATGTAAATGTCAATGTCAATGTATATATGGTTTTTACATTTAATCTTTTATTTATTTAACTATTTATTTAATCTTTTATTTATTGATTTCATATTTCATTTATTTATTTAATTTTGGCACAAAACACATTCCATAGCAACCAACAATAGTCTGAATAATGCTATCCAATCCATCATTCCTTACGCTATCTAACTCAATAACATCTACAAAAGCTATTCTGCTTCAAGTGCTATTTTTAAGCATAGCCATGCCTCTGAAGGGAAAACGAAGAAAGTCCCACAGAAAAAAAAAGATAGTTGAGAGTTCAAGCAAAACATTCTATTTTTATAATACTAATGATAATAATAATAATTATTATTATGACCGCCGCGCAGCGAAGCTCCGAACCGGTTCAAGGAACGAAAACGAAAACCGAAAACGAACGGAATTTTACGAGGAGCGGAAACGGAAACGAAAACAAAATGATCTTCAACTGTTCCGGAACAGAAACGTTTTTCTGAAATCCACAAAACCGGTTAATAACGTTTTTTTTTTGTTCTCTATATATTTTATAAAATTTCACAAAAGCATATCCTAAGTGTTCTACTCGTTTGATTGTAGGCGAACAGCCTAATAATTTGATTTCTGCAGTTTGAAAAAAAAAAAAAAACGAATAAATGGACCTTTGGTCCAAATGTGTATATTTTGTCTTGCTGTTGTAATGTAACCTATCCGTCTGCCACTTCGGATCTTAGGCCAGCTTGTAGCGTAGGCTACTGAAACTGATTTGGAAATTGTTTGTAGCCTATGCATAATAGCCTATGCCTGTCCACGCCTTGTCGTTTTAAAGTCGGGATTTGAAATGTTTGCGCAATTATAGCCTATTCTATGTAGAAGAGTTAAACGGGAAATTTGAGATAGGCCTTGTCAGCAACAGACAGGTTTGTTTATAAACAGGGTTTGAATTATAGCGCAAGCCTTTGAAGATCTCCATATGGATAAAACTATTTATTATTTATAAAAATTATTTATAGGCATAGGTTAGGCCTACAGTAAGTCTGTAGGCTATGGGATGGATAGCCCATCTGAATGTTTTTGGATGCCGCCTGTGATTTATTATTTTTGGGCATAGCTACGGTATAGGCTAAATCAAGGGGAAATAATGAGTACGTCTATTCTAAGGTAAAGTCCACAAAAATAGACTTGATAGGCCCGCCAAACACTGCCGGAACTTTAAGAACGAATGATATTTTGCGTTCCGAACCGGTTCAGGACCGATATGTTGGTGGCGGAACGCATGCAAGAACGAAAACATAGTTCTTAGTTCTTCATAGGTAGCGACGTTAAACATAGGCCTACCTGAACCGTTCGGAACGGAACGTTTGAAAAATAATTTTGTTTTCAAGCCCTGGACCTAACATAGTCAAAACTGCACCAAATTGGAAGTGTAGGATCATTATGACACCCTCTGAATGCACACCAAGTTTTGTGGAATTCCGTTCATGGGGGGCCACACAATAAATTAATTTATGTTACTATACACGAACTGGCCTGTAGGTGGCCGGAGACAGTTTTCTGTGAATATCTCGAGAACCGTAGGGCCTAGGAGGTCCACCTTTTTTTTTGTATGTTGGTCTTAAGGGGGCATCAACCCATCCCATTACCACTTATTTCATGTATACGCCACCTAGTTCAAAATTAAAAAGCAAAAAATTAGGTGTTTTCATCACAATATCTCTGGCTGACATGGTCAACACTGCACGAAACTGAAAGTGTAGGATCATTATGACACCTTCCGAATGCATGCCAAGTTTTGTGAACTTTCGTTCATGGGGGGCCTTACAATAAAATGATTTATGTGTACATTTAGTGACCGTACACCATCAAGGATTCCTGGGACACTGAAAGACCGGGGTACACGAAACTTGGTGGGCATGTAACCCCACATGGATAGCGTGGAACCATAATTTTTCGTTTTGATCTGTAGCCCCCCCGCTGAACTGGACCACCCGAAAGGAGGGTAGAGCAGACACATATCTTGAGAACCGTAGGGCCTAGGATGACCAATTTTTTCTGTATGTTTGCCTCCAGGGGTCATGTTAACCGATTCCATGTGCACACATGTGCATAAACAGATACACATGCACACACATACATTCACAGTAATCATACTCACACAGTAGACATATGTACGCATGCATGCACATGCACAAACACACATACGCAGACAAACACACAAGCACGCACGCACACACACACACACACACACACACACACACACACACCCACACACATAAACATAAACGTGTGCACGCACACATGTACACAATTCAAGAATTTCTCAGAATTATGAACAGGCAAGATGGGGGTGGGGTTGTATAAAATGAATTTTACATGTGAAATCTATGAACTAATCATGTTTTGGTACTTGTTGTCTAGCAGATACAGTGAGAACTGAGCGTGGATAATGCAATTTAGTGAGACAGTTAGAATCATATAGGCCAGCGGTCATATTTTGTACCGCTCTGCGGTACATCTAGTTATAATTTATTATAATATGTACTGTACAATTGATAGGTCCAGCTAAACAATGTATTAGTTTCTGATTGGACAGAAGGCCTTCCATGAATGGGAATATCATGTTTTGTGCAGCCAGCAAACACGACATGCAATACTTGCTTTGATGTATAGAACACTGATACTCTGACTCATATAATAACAAGGCAGTGAGAGGCAGCATGAGATCCTATTAGCGGATGTCAGCATTACCATCCCTTTAATGATAACCAATGATGTGGACAGTAACTCAACACACCGTAGCATATACAAGTACAAATTAATTGATAGTCAAACAGTTGTATACAATACGACACCAATGTTTGTGTCACAGCAGGATATCCTTTGCCAACCCTACTCTCACTGCTGTGGTAATGTTTAAATATGCCAGCAGGTGCAATTTGACCAAAACCAATTACAAAACAAAATAAACAACCGTTACAACCTCAACCCACCCCGCACCTACCCCCAGTGCTTTCAACTAAACCTTCTGACTCCATATCTTAATATGACAGAACACAGGAAGCTTGACACATGTCATATTAGGCCCCCAGTTCAGGAGATTACATCCAGCTGTGAAACTATAAACTCTAAAAATGATCTATACACGTCCGCCATCAATAATTTGGAGCTTTTTATGGTACTGTATGACAAATGAAACATTATTTGTACTATTTTAGTGTCAGGAGCGGGCCGAGGTGCGGGCCCCCCTCCCATTCATAATTCTCCGGAGGCGTGCCACATAAATCAATCACTGCGCTGAGCGGAGGGCGAGGTGCTTTACGACTCAGGCCATTTCCACATCTCTGAAGCACTCAGTATATCAGGGAAACGCTTGGAAAATGCATGATATGTCCACCTGAAGATATGTGGCGGGCTAAAATGGAAACCTTGCCACGGCCCTGCGGTGCTGCGCTAACGACAGCGAATCAATCGAAGGCGCTGCTTCTGACGGTTCCGCTCGCCCCGCCTGAGATGGAGTTCCGGAGCATTCTCGCCACATGAGAAATTGGTCACTGCCCGGCTCCTGTTTCTGCTTTTATGTTATAAAATGAAACTGGACAGAAGAGAATATGAC
Source organism: Alosa sapidissima (assembly GCF_018492685.1). Classification (NCBI taxonomy): domain Eukaryota; kingdom Metazoa; phylum Chordata; class Actinopteri; order Clupeiformes; family Clupeidae; genus Alosa; species Alosa sapidissima. The sequence continues at coordinate 34,538,556 of NC_055957.1, forward strand.
AACATTTAGGGATGTGTTTGGATTTAAATAATACACTTCTGACTGTGTCTTTAAAGGCAACTTCTTTGAAACATTTACCCTAAAATAACTTCCGATTTAACAGACTCCGTCTTGAGTCATTAGCTGGAGCAGACCTGTGAATCTGTTGATTGTTTATCAGTTTCTTTTCATTCATGAAGCTCACAAAATCATTATTTACCAAAATGGAAATGATTTAATACATATTCATTATGATAATGACGCATATGGACTGTGATTCCTAAATACCTCACCTGTTCAAACAGGAGGAACCATGCACCTGCAGATGCCAATGTGGTACCACTGAACTAAGTTGATGGAAAACACACAAATGTGTTTTGGAGCAGGTGGGTTTCTAAACTCTTTGCACCTTTTCATGTTTGCCCACGTGTGATGGCGTTCAAAGGCAACACAGCGCACCAGCACTACCCCGACCACCCTCACAGGGATATTTTCACCATTTCTGATTATACCAGGATGACCCTGAAGTTGCGTATTTGCATCATTCTATCCTCAGTCCCTTCAACCGTCCATTCCCCAAACCCTGACCAGTCGGTCCCCCACTCCACCCCCACACACACACCTTGCTCAGGGATAGAAAGTTGGCAGCAAAACAAACAGCCGTGACAGTCAGTCTCTAGACAGCCCAGGTGTTGCCATGCGTCGGTGGCAGCCTTTGTTTTTGAACACTCTGAACTACATTGTTGCGTCGGCTGCTCGCTTGTGCATCCCAAATCAGACGCGAGGTATGGATGTCCTTGGCGTTTCATCATCAAAGCCTTGATCAGGCCCAGATTGAAGCGCCGAATATGAAACGGATGAAGCAAATCGTTTGATGTCGGGGAGACAGGCACTCAATCTCAAAAGTACTTAAGCTTTTCCTCCCAACGGAGAGGTATGTTGTATTATTTTTTAAGTACCCTTTTCTTCGTCTTGTTCTTGTCCTTTTTTGTTTCATGTTTCAGTACATGCAGGTTTCGGATGCCTTGCATCATTGTTTATGTAGGCGCAGTGTCAAAGGATTAATGAAATGATAAATATTGACTGAATTAATCACACTAGTCTGTGCAGAGCTAGGGCGTGTTTGAGCAGACAGCGCAAAAGGCTTGGATGCTTTGCTCTCGTTATTTCTGACATTGAAAGTAGTATTGCCACATTGACTGTACAAGACCGAGAAGCAAGTGGCGTGATCAAGTCTGACATGAAAGATAAGCCTGTAGAGCATGTGGAAACATAGATAGCCCATATATGTCTGCTTGTGCTGCTTAATACTATGAGTAATATACATGGCCTGGCATTTGGGTTAAAGGTTAAAGGATTTGAGGTGTCAAACTGTGTTTTTTTTTTTTTTTTTTAACCAGCTTGACAGGGTCAGCGGAGGAAAATATGCCCTTTTAACATCTGGTCTGTTTGCCATCAAAGTGAGGTATGGCAGACCAGGCTGTCCACTGGTTATGAATATATGTGTCCAGTCCAGGCCCGTTGAGATGAAAGAGTCTGGCAGCCCGCCACCTTTACAGTGGCTTTGTTTCATTTGAGCCCCTTAGTGTGCTCAAGACATTCATATGCTAACAACATGTTTGGTGAAGTGTATGAATATTCATCCTTTTTCAAGACCCTTTAAATACAAGAGGTCAATGTACCATCAAACACGGCTTATTATCATTATTTGTCATTAATTCCATTGATTGATCAGAAGGAATCACTGGGCGGAGCCTTTGGTCAGGCATCCCTTTCTGTTGTAGAGAGAGAGAGAGCAATTTAAAGGAGGCTCTGATGTTAGACACTTTGAAGATGTGTGACTCAATTGTCCTGTTGTAATTGCCTTTCTTTTCTTTGCCTTTTTCATAACGACGAGCATCCCCAGTTTTACTTGTTGATTCATCCACTTGAAGTTAAAAAGACAGTCTGCATTACCGCTTCAAGAGGCATTACCTTTGAGTCCAAAGTGCTGAATATCAACTAGGTCACTTTCTCATAATTAAAAAAAGAGGGAGTTGTGAAGTCACGTCCGTGACACAGTTTCTGCCTCTGTCCATCTGACTCATCGTGCAAAGAGAAATGTGATTCCCCACAACAGAGGCCTGTGGGCTGACGTGATGGGACTGGTGTGTGCTGTGGGTGCATCCCTCACGCTGAGTAATGCTGGCTGGCTCGCCAAGGTAGTCGACTCAATTCCCTTTATTCTTAAGAGACTCTTTGCTTTTTAGAAACTACTATACAATACAAGCTTCTTTTTCCATTGGAGGTGGACTATCTAGGCTGCTTCTTATCCCTTTGTCACAGACTCACAATCTCAGTGTTCAGGCGTGAATGCAGTGTTCATTTAGTGTCAAGAGTCAAGAGTGACTGTATAGCAAAAAAGTCTCTCATCAACATTACCTCAAAAGATGAAGCACTCGAAACAGTTGAATCAAATAAACATGAACATGGCAATCCCCATGTAGTAGCTAAAATCCAGGTGCAGCTGTCTCACACAAGACTGATGGATTCCAGAGTCTGGTCCAGAAGAACAGTGATGTCGTAATTCTCGCACTCAGTCCCACTGTGCATGCTCAAGATTAATTGTCCCAACGGCACAGCTGTAATTATTCTGTCATCACTTAATCAACACCATACCATCTCCAGGCGCAACGGTGAGCTTCCCACTTGGGGAATGAGTGCATGTTTTGGGAAACAACTTTGTACAAAGGTAGGATGGCGCAGCTCTTTGTGATTTGCCTTTGCTCATATCTATGGTCTTCGGCACCCGTGCACACCACCCCATGACTTCCTTTTCCAAAGCTCCTGTCACAGAAAGGATGCAACAAATCGCTTCTGTGTCAACCGGAAAAGCGTGTTAATTATTCATTTGTCTATGAGGCTTCCGCGAGTGCGATAGAGCCCCTTTGAAGCCGCGTGGCACAGATGGTCATCAGGAGGAGACAGCGTCTAAATGAGCCTCGTGCCTTTGACATCACCTGGGTATACGCCATATGCCAGCCCAAGCTGACAACCTGGAGACCGGGTGCCGAGGCTCCTTCGCCACGCGCCCAGACACAGCTGCGATGAGTGTTTATTCCTGGGAGCGGCAGCCCAACTGATTTATGTCGAAACAGCCATGGCCTGCATGCTAATATCCCTAGCTTAGAGTAAGCTGTGACTGGCGAGCTCTGATGTTGATGGGGTTATTATGGAGTACGGGATGCAAGCACCAGCACCCGATGTTTCATAACACAGACACGCCTGGTGGTGATGGCAATCTGAAACAGGGCCTGATAAGTATGGCAATGATATGAGTAATGTCTACGTAACTCGCAGACCATGACTGAATGCGTTATTCATAAATATGGTATTTACAGTTACATGCATTTTTTGTGTACTGCTTTCATTAAGACAGCGCAGAACAACATCTTCTCCATCATTTCCATTTCAGGCACCTTTGTTTGTTCCCCATGAACATTAATAAGTAACCCACATGTTTATGCATAGGGGAAATGTATTTCATGATAAATTAATAAAGGGCGGGGGGGACAACAAAAGCATCAGCTCTGAAACTATGTGCAGCAAGTGCGCCTTCTATATCTCATATCTATAGACATGGCCCATGCTGATGGCAAGGAGATGGAGCTGGGGCATAATGTAGTGTACGAGGACCAGCATGGCTGGCTGGGCTGACCTCTCTTTGCCGACAAAAGCGAAAGTTATTGATGGAGGAGTCTGCTCGGGATAAGCATCATTACCTTGGAGCAAGAGAGAGGGCACAGTGGAGGATGAGGAGCAGGGAGAAGAGGAGGGTGGGAGAGAGGAGAGATGGTGGAGAGAGAGAGAGAGAGAGAGCAGGAAGCTTGTTTTGAAAACAAGGGAACAAAGAGGTAGATGAGGATTCAAGTGAACAGAGTGAATAGAAAATGTAAAAATGAGAAAAGTACAAGTGGAAAAAAGATAAGAACAAAGAAAATAGGAGAGAAAGATTGTGTGTGCATGTGTGTGTGTGTGTGTGTGTGTGTGTGTGTGTGTGTGTTTGTGTTTGTGTGTGTGTGGATGCCTGTGCGTGTGTCTGTGTGTGTGCGTGTGTTTGCAATGCAGGATGGGTGAGCATGCCTAAATCGTAATGTGGTTGCTATTCAATCTCACACCTAAGTAAAATATTTATTCCAAAGCTTTCTGTTCTAATCTGAAGAAATGGAGGGGCAAAGAAACTGTGCGAGAGGGAAAGAGATGAAAGGGAAAAATGTGTGTGAAGTTGTAAACCTCAAGGTGCCAGGTATCTTTTTTATATCTGTGAGCAACGACAGCAACCTAATGTGTTTCTCCCTTCTGACTGCCAGCGTCAGCCAATGAATCAGCGCCCTCTGGTCGGCAAAAACCTTGGTCATGTACTATATCATGGCAAGTGTGCATACATCATATCACCTCCAGATCAATCGTTTCTGCACCAAACCTCAATTCCTAAGCACACACACACACACACACACACCACACACACACACACACACACACACACACACACACACACACACACTCACAGACCATTCATCCAACTCCCATCAGCCCTCTCTCTTCCTCTCAGGGGAGAAATTAAACAATGGAAGTCAATACCTAGACGGTTTGACACACTGGAGCTTGCAAAAAAAATGGCCATGGCTGACACTGGAGAGAAGATGCAGAAGAGAGATGATGGAGGAGACGCAGAAAGGGTGGAGGAAGTGGAGAGGGTCCAGGCCAGGGGACAGGAGAGCTCAATGTAATCTCAGAGGTAACCGCAATCTCCTGGATATCACGGAGATATGCCTATGCGTAGCGTAGCACCCTCACAACCCACAGTATTGGACAAGCGTGGCTGCAGAGGCCAGCGAAAGAAAACCAGCAGAATGGAGGAGATTCTGTGTGAATAGAGGTGACCGGGGGGGACTGGCCCTTTCCTCTGTGCCAAATGTGGTGTGGATTTCAGGGTGGCAAACCTCTGTGAATTGAAGTAAATTTGAAATCCATGGTTGGGTGACTCCCAGACGATCCCCCAACTATGGATCTGACGATCATTCGCATTGGTGAATCGGACCATGGCGCTGAAATAAATTCTCAGAAAACACAAAAACAAGGTGGTGGGGGTGAGGAAGGGTGATGAGGGAGCATGCAAGAAGAGACGAGAGGAGAAAAGAGAGGGGGGGGGCAGGGTGGTGGTGGGGTGGGATGGGGGGGGGGGGGTCCACATGCATGCAAACAGTGCAAATAAAAGGAGGGATGGACAGCCTCCACCTGACTGACTCTCATCATGTGTCACCCCCTGACAGCCACTGAATCCTGAAATATAGAGAGAGCTCCTCCGCTGACGCAGCCACTAAATCACGGCCATCTTCGCTCGCGTGACGGCCCAGAGCCACCTCTGGGTTTTATGATGACAACAGAATATTAAATTATGTCTCTCACTCAAGCCACCACGCCATTCTGCCGCGCTGGGGAGATCTGAATGAGAATGAAGCTGTTGCGATGTCAAAGATATGCTCGGCTGCACTGCGCAGGTATTAGCCACCTCCGAAAGGAAGAAAAGCTGGAGCTGTGAATATGGAGAGTTAAAAAAATTGAGTTTGGCTGTGCTGTCAACCACCTACTCATTTGTACTTCATATATTTGCTTTTTGCCATTTATGTAACCACATGAATATGTTGAGGACCTTGCACACAAGGGAAATTTAAAATATATGGATGAGCAAGCGTCAGCCGTCAGAATTAGAATGGAAAGCGTAAAACACTTGTCTGAGCCAGTACACACTTTTTATACCGTGTGAATCCATTTCTATGGTAGGAGATTATTTTAACGTCAAGGACAAATGCAGTGTCACAGAAACCATACTATTCTTTCCCAGTTTAACACATTTACCTGGTTCCTACTTGGTCTCTCAAAGCACACGCACACCACACACACACACACACACACACACACACACACACACACACACACACACACAGTTTAGATACTTTATTCAATTTCACATTACAAGTAAATTTTCATTAGGAATCAAAATGTTTTGAATGATCAAACAGATTAAACCATATTAGCACATTGTTATGTATGACAATACAATCTCAGGGGTACAGAAAACATCTCCTTTAGTAGGCTACTTTACCAACTGTTTGGCTCTTGTTTTCAATAGCCCCCCAATACAAAGTCCCCGGTCACCAGCCTGTGTACATGCCCTAGACTACCAAAATCCATTATCCCGCTTATTCCACTGTTGCCACTTGCGTTGTGTTCAAAAGTGAAAGCAGACCAAAGATCCTTGAGGATCTTTGGTCTGCTTTCACTTTTGAATGAAGTTCCAATCCTTGCGTAGTGATATGAAAGAATTGACTTAGAAGCACAAAGCCCATTTTCCTTGACAGCGGTCTGTTATACTTAGCAACGGTCTGTTATTCAGAATTAGCAGACCGCCGAACGTTGGGATGGCCCATTCAAGTGAATGGAGCATTCTGCAGCACTATGAAGAGCCGTGTAATAACATACGGTTAATGGTCGTTCTAAATTACGTAGGACAATGGGAAATTTAACCAAGCAGTGGAATAAGACAACAATATCTGGTGTATTTGGTATTCCTACAAAAGTGTTTGCAGGTGAGTTAAACCAATCAGACTGCACAGTAGTGTATTTATAGAGCTTTTATTAGCCACACAGCAAATCTGAGCAGCAATGAGATCCACAAGTCTGTTGTGTCTGGCAATATACAGTCCTTTAAGTGATGTGCAATTGTTCATAATGTGGGCTACTGACTCCAGGTGTTGAGGGGGTCATGCAGCATGCAGAGGGGTGAATGGATGGAAGGAAACCACAGTAAAAGGTTGTATTTGGTGGGAAGAACCTGTAGACGTGCTTTTATACAGAAAATAAGGATCTCCTCACTGATGTTGGCATTGCTATAGATGGTGTGTGATGCAGAGTGGTCCGCAAAGGGCAGTTTGGCCAACATTCCCTGTAGTTTTAGACTGGACTCCATATTTTGGGCTCTCTGAATAGACAGGAAAGTCTGTCTGGATGTTCTAGGCTGGAGCAGGTGAACAATGCTGTTATGGTGCAGCCTGGCTTCCACAACAACAGATGGATCCTCCACAACTACATCAGAGACCTCTACAGGTTGGAGACACACACACACACACACACACACACACACACACACACACACACACACACACACACACACACAAACACACACGCACACACCCCATTACCCCCACATACACACCAAGCGAACACACACACAGACACACACACACACACACAGAGAAGCACACATATAAACAAACACACTATGCACACACACTCATTTACATACACAAAAGTTGCAGGGCTGGAGTACGAGATGGGAACAAATTGACAAGCGTGATTTATTTTTGCGGAGAGAATGTGCAGGACTGAGTGGCGGTCATATTTTCTACCGCTTTGCGGTACATCTAGTTACATTTGAATTACAGTAAGCATTAGGAAAATCCATAAATCTCCATCATATTATTCTATCGGAACATAGAAGAAAGTAAAACAGTAAATAATTTAATAAATTGTGGGAGGATAATAATAATAATTATTATTATTATTATTATTATTATTATTATTGTTATTTAGTAGCTGTTTTTCACATAAAAATATTGCAATTTTAAATAAATATTCCATGCAGGTTCAACAAAACTGGCAAACTGGTTCAAAACTGGTACTGCAATCACTTTCAAATTACTGTAGAGAGGTGTATCCCCTCCCCCTCCCCCCTGACTCAAGGTTGCCAACCCGGATGCCGAAACACTACTGACTTAGTGATTAGTAGATAGGTGGAGGGTGGCGCATCAGATCAAAACACAGAATGACATGACAAAACACAACATCAACATCAGTTGAGGGCTGCAACTTCACTTTTGAAATGACAATATCCTGGCCGGACTACTGTTGTCAGTGATAAGTATTTGAAATGAACATGATTTCTTAATGTCTAGTGACATATTAGGGCCATTTTATGATTAATTGAAATACATTTCTTATATGGTTCCTTTAACTATGTCACTCCAAGGAGAGGCATTATGTGAGTGACAGGCAAGTATTATTGATATGGACATGGCTTAAAGGTTGTGCGGTTTTGCAGAGTGCCACTGTCCGATTGGGCAGGGATAAGCCAGTGAAATGTGGTCCCAGAGGCCAAACGCCACCAGGCAGCTGACTGACAGGCAGGCAGTCTGTCATCCCCTGGCCTGTCGGCAGCTAGCCCTGACCCGCACCAGACTGCACCCTTCTCCTCTCCTCCAAACCCACACGCTTGCAGACCTCCCTGGAGCCCTGGGCAGTAGGGGAATAGGAAGGACTGTTTCTCCTTTGACAACTCATGTGCTTCAGAGAAATAAATTGTCATGCTGAATGCTTTATTGTTCTAAGTTGGTCAGGAAATATTGTTGTTGTTATTTAATTTATTTTTTTTGTAATTTTGTTGTCTTGTCTTGTGTTTTTTTTTCAAGCAGATAAACAATGTATCTTCATTTGTGTAGTGTGGATATAGACATGTCTATCACATCCAGACGGTTCCTTTTGAAAAAATATAGTTGCCTCCCCCACTTTCTCTCTCTCTCTCTCTCTCTCTCTCTCTCTCTCTCTCTCTCTCTCTCTCTCTCTGTTCTTCACATTCCATGTGCTTTTTGCACTCTTCAAAGTCTGCTGGGCTTTGCACCATCATAATATAGTCCTCAACACAGCTCGACATCGGCAGCTCCTCTCGTGTCTGCGTGAAATATTCATTTTGGGATCGACTTTCCCTCGTCTCCATTCTTCATCCTCGCCTCGACTCGCAGAGAAAGGCAGCTGTAGTCGGCCTAGCTACTGCCATCACATCATCCAAGAGGCATTGGCAATCAATGCAATCAAAAGGCAGCCACGTCAACCAGCGCCTGCTCTGCATTCCACCATAGATTTTTAATTCACTCAGAGCTCGTAGCTCGCTCTTAATCGCGCCTGGCATCATTGCAATTTGATCACATGGGTTGCCAATCAGCAGAGTCCAGAGAACTGGCCTGGAAAGAAGAAGGGCATTCTCACACTTGTATACATGCCGGGGGAACACATTGATCTAAACAGGCCGCTTAGATCTACGCTTAAGCCTTCATGTAATTTAGAAAACACTTCAGAGCGCAGAAAAAAGTATGCATGCTGTATGATACATATGTCATGCAAAATAAATGCTTAATAGTAACTGGGAAATGAGTGCTTTGTAAGAGCTACAGACAGATGGTCCGGGATTTGACTATCTTTAGAGTCTTCAGTGCAATAAGAAAATCTTATGTGCCACTGTACACACAACTACACACTCTGAATACCGCAGAGATGACCCTTGCTCGCCAGTAAAAATGGAATGGGGTGAATCTGTGGGTAAGTGACAGGTCATATAACCTGATGGTACAGGAACATTGCATTTTATTGCTTCCTCGCACTAAGACAAATATATCACCCTCTTACATTACTCCTTGATAAACAGAAATACTGGCGTCCCTGTCCACTTCTGACACAGTTGAGTGGACTGAACTACATCCAGCCGTTAATCTGGTGGTCAGGCTCTGCAGACACATCCGTTTCTACGATGAAGCTCATTCTTAGGGAACAGAACAGGTGAGGCATGCAGAAGTGGCGTCGAGCGTGACTCGTGTGAGATTCAACATGCTGTCTGACGCTTCCTCACACTCTGGTGCTGGGGGTGGGGGTGGGGGGGGGGTATAATTCCTAAATGCGTTTTTCTCAGAAATACGTAATGAAGCACTGATAATCACTCCAGTTCTATTACAGTACACAACTTTATAGTTCTCTGAACACATGTCATTATTCACCACTTTAGTTGAGGGGCCACAGACATGATGAACCCATGAGCAATAAACCTTAAATTCATGTAATCATGATGATCATGCTTAAGAAATCAGAATTCATAATGATGTACCCACCGTACCTAATGCTTATAATAAATGATAATGTGTTGTTCATGTATGAGGTCAGGAATGAGAAACTATGAACTCATGTCAATTCCTGATGATTCTTAAGATATAAAGGAATGAAGTGATGCATAATTCATGAATGCAGCCGTGGCCTACTGGTTAGTCCTTCTGAAGTCCCCCGAGGCTGCTTCAGCAAACCTGTGCTCTGCTTGCCCCTGCCACCACAGTGTGTAGGTTTTCCCAGCAAGCTTCTGACTGCACAGGCACACAACATGGATGATCTGTCTGTCTTTCATTCACATGTGAAAGCACAGCATTTGCATGTGTGAGATTACATGAAGGAAATGCTAGTGGCTCCATGTCCGTGCATTTTCTCTTGGGTGCTGCATTCGCGTCGCTGTGTTCACCTCCGGTCGAAATGGTTAGAGAGAATGATGGACAGCATGTTTTGCCTGAACTCCCTGGCTGGACGCATGTGACATTACTCTTGGGTGGTCGCACCACTGGTCAGCCAGGGGTAATTGCGTGACCTTGGCTTGCTGGGAGCAGGAGGGCTGTAAATTTGGACAGGAATGTCAACAGCCCCCCAAGATGGATTTGTGTCACGCCTGGAGCCCCATAAGTTTCATGCAGTCGTCCATCCTGGGGCCGTGATGAAGCCGATGCACAGAGTTACAGCTTGGATCACACGCACACACACACACACACACACACACACACACACACACACACACACACACACACCATACTGTATATAACATTGCTGCTCACACACACATTCCCCCACACACACATTAAAATAATGCTGGCTTTGTCTAAGAACTGAGGCATAATGCTTAAGTGAGGCTGTCACAGTAATCATTGCTGCCCTGAAACAGCACTGCTTGCCCTCTAAACTCAGCATGTCCACTTGCCTACTGACAAAGCAGCCATTTAAGATGCAATGACTGCAATGTCAGTCATGCTGGTTTTGTGTTAAATATTGTTTCAACAGTATTGGTTCATCACATTCTTTCGTTAATGAATCTCAAAGGCAAATGATGCATTCTTGTGAGAAACACCTGGCACTCAATGCTGAAAGATTTCCAATTGTGGTGGACTGCAGAAGACTTCCCAGAGCTAAATGATACAATGCTTAGGCAGTCTTTAGTGTGAAGTGAAGTGTGAAGAGGCCTTCAAAAGGCTCTAAAAGTAACATCAGGGGGACATAGTTGGCATGGAGATGTTAATTATGCTTTATTGGTTGCGGGAAATATGCCCTACTGGTTATGTTAAAAATGTCTCACTGAAGGCTCATGTATGGTTTTGAGGTGGGATTCAGACAACATTAGTAATGCTGCAGTACTGCAATGAAGCTCAGGGGTGATGCAGGCTTTCATGGCTTCAGCCAGCATTGGAATGTGTCAGTGGTGCCTCAAGCAGCGTTGACCAAGGGGTACATGTAAGAATGCTTAAGCAGATGACATTGACATTTGAAGAGATCAATGTCAACGCTTGACATCCTTTTCTAATTACATACTGTAAGCACTGAATCATATAGGTACAAACAGAAAACACACAGAAAATAATTCCTAGCATTGCAATATCTCTCAGTGAAAACAGAGACTTAAACAAATGGCATCAGTCTAAGGGGCCATTCAGACTGACAAGCTTTTTCCACAGGGAGCTAGCTATTTTCACTGCTTCGGAATGCTGGCATTTTGGAGGTGAACATTTTAAATGATGCAGAAGTAGCTGACGTGAAAATATCTCAAAATATCTTAAAGAACCCACAAAGGTGAAATTAGAAGGCTCATCAGTGCTTTCAGCTGAGTGCATGTTCTTGCTGAGCATTTCTAGACCAAAATGGTCTGATTCTTGAGTGAGTCAGAAATGGGAAGGCCAATGCATCCCCTGATAATTGTTATATATTGTAAAGACATGCTAGAATGGGGGGGGGGGGGGGGGGGGGGGTTTGCCTGTTGTACTTTTTGTATAACTTACCCTTCTATTTGATATGCAAGTCATAATTGTCACATATAAAGCTTCAAACCTGGACACTTCTCAAGAATTGCCAGAACTTTATACAAAACAAGCAAAGAAAGTAGGTACACAAAATAGGTAAACAAGTAAGCAAACAAAGTAAACATATAAAAAAAATTTTTTCAATAATTAGCGGAGCACTCCGCTAACAACGATTACATTGGCATCATATCAGTTGGCATGGGACATTGCTTGCGCTAATAATAAGTCATTCAGTGAGGGGAAATTTGTAACATGCCATGATAAATCTGTTAGTCGCTATACTCACTCCTGAACACAATAATTTGAAGCATCTCCCACTGTAAATAAATAAAAAGAAGAGCTATTCAAACTGTGCCTATATGTCTCATAATAATAATAATAATAATAATAATAATAATAATAATAATAGTAATAGTAATAATAATAATAAGCTTTATTTATAGAGCGCTTTTCTAAACAAAGTTACAAAGGGAAAGGTCATGAAAAGCTTTGGTGATCACTCCTGTTGTAGCCTCCCTACACTGGCTCCCAATATGCTAGATTGCTGGCACTCTGAGCCAAAGCTTCCAAAAACAGTGCGGCATTCAAAGTGTGATACGCCCATGGAATTAAAATGCTCCGTCAGATGATCATTTGTACAGTGATGTTCGGATAAGGTTGGACAATCCCTATCAAATAAAGCACAGAATTCTGAAGCACTAAACTCATTAAAGATGCATTTGCGGGAAGAGTGGGTGATATATTTTCAATAGTAAGTGGTTCACAGCTAAAAATTCTACATGTGTGGTCAGAAATAATCATATCCAGGCAATTGATAGAGGATATTTCTACACCCAGGGTAAAAACAAGGTCCAGTGTATGGCCTCGGTTATGCGTTGGCCCACACACATACTGATTGAAATTAGGTAACAGTGTTACAGGGGAAATTCAGTATAAAATGGATTTGGGATATGCTTACAATGATAACGAGTTCGAACAATCATTGGGGAGCAAAAAAAAAAAACGCTAATCCGATGCATTCTAAACTAGCCTGTACTACTTTAAACAGACCATACCTTGAGTTGTTTGCCGGTCGGTGCCATCTTGAAACAACACAGATCTCGCTTGTTTTTTGACGGACCTACTTTAAGTACGTCCATCAAAATACGGGAGATCTGTGTTGCAGTGACTTCATTTCAAAATGGCGCCGACCGACAAACGACTCAAGGTATTGTCTGTATACTGTCCTTTTTTAATAAACTATCTGCACATTTACAAAGTTGTCAATGCCTCGTTTTATATGTTAGACTCATTATACTACCAAAGAAGTGTCGGGCTACTTTGAGCCTGGTAAATTGTTTAAAATTAGTGATCAGATATTTTTACCATTGGAAATGCCCTATCGCTATCAGTGTTATCAGTTTGGAAGCATCGGCTGAAAACAGGCTAGTTTAGAATGCATTGGATTGGCGTTTGTTTTTGCTCTCAAAAAACGTTCGAACTCGTTATCATGCTAAGCAAACATCCAAAATCCATTTTACACCAGATTTCCCCTTTAACAAAATCAGTAGCATGAACATTAGTTGAGTCATCAACATTATTTAACTCATTAGATCTACAGTATAAGCCACTGCTGTTGTTGTTGTTGTTGTAGTGTGGGCATCTTTCTTGTTGAGCAACTCTTAAGAGTGAGTGGGGGTAGGGGTGCTCTTTATACTGGATGGGTGGGCCACCCCTTTCCTAGGGGGTCTGGTAGTCTCTATGGTCCAATAATACTGCGCAGTATGATTTTACTTAGTCAATATTACTCAGTCGGAAATTAACACGAAAGCCTGTTTACATAGAATACGGGGGCAGACAATGTTTATAGACTTTTTACAGGCGAACGGAAAGTAGCAGAATCCTGAGCTTAGTAGCGTACAGTCTGGCTCAGTCTCTTGAAGATTTCCATCTGGTGAAATCTGAAATGTTTTCGGTGGGCCACAGGGGAGAGCTTGGTTACATGCTGAATCATATTTCAGAAAAGCCATTTGTGGTGTCTGCAATTTATCGGATTATAGAGAGCAGGGAGAATGACAGGTAAAAATTCCACTATTGAAGGAAAATTGTTTCAAAGTTAAAATTGTGATGAAACTTATTTAGTTTTGTTTTGCTTTGTTTATGTATTTTATCAAATTCTCCTTTGACAGTTGTGTTTTTGGGTTTATTTATACAGGGATGCTTACAAAATAGGCTTATGTTTGCTGAGCTGAATTGTTTGTTTTCTTCTGACATTGATTTAAGAAAATAGACTGTGTCCCCTGTTCTGTTTTCTTTCTGTTATTGTGCATGTGCAGTTTTCTGACTGTGTGTCATGGTAGTGAGTCACATTAGACTTGAATGTGACATGAAAAATGTATAATAAACTTTCTGGAATCTTTTCTTAGTCTCTCTCTTGGACACACTGTCCTGTCAGTGGCCCTCCCACGGCTATGCTGAGAGCTGTAGCTTCACAGGAGGAACATCTTTTCTTGCCCCCGGACCAACCACCCTCTCACCGCCCAACCACCCACCATCCCACCTTTCCTGTAGCACTGTTACCCCGGCCACTTCTCTCTTGTGCCCGCCACCAGACTGGGTTCCTCGCGGGCTCGCTGCGGACAGACCCGTATTACTGCTGCCAATCAATACTCCCAGGCTCCACCGCCAGTGGCCTAGTTGTCCCAGCAGCTCTGTGAGGAGATAACAAGACCCGTATCTCCTGCCATCATCAATACGGCCGTCCTCTCTCATATATCCGGCTCTTTCCCATAATACTAATCAAAATGTCTATCTGGCTTTTTTTTCCTTTCTGAAAAGAGTTTGAAAAGTGTGCAGAGTTCTTAACTTCATTTTGATTCTGTCCACTGTTGGACAGGACTCACATGGCAGTTTATTCAGATGACGGGGTTTTAAACAGAGGTAGTGAGAAGGGGTATAATAGCTGAGGTAGAAAGTGTGCGAACATAGACATAAATGTGTGAGTGTGTGTGTGTGTGTGTGTGTGTGTGTGTGTGAGAGAGAGAGAGAGAGAGAGAGATAGAGAGAGAGAGGGAGAGAGAGAGATAGAGAGAGAGAGGGAGAGAGAGAGAGAATCACATTGTTTTCAAAGACTCAAGCACTGGGCAGACCCTTAGCAGAGAAGGGAGGCAAGCCCATAAAATGACTTCATCAATACTGTTGATAATGGCTGGGAATCTCCAGTAGTCCCTCCGGTGCTGAAAACTATCAGCAATTACCCTGAAGCAACACTGATGATCACCCTAAATCCACAAACCAATTTGCATTCACACAAAGGCACCCAGCCCGTTGCATAGATTGTGTCTTAAAAGCGCTCAAGGCTTAAATCACTGTACCCCCCCCCCTTGCCTCTTTCTGCTTCTTCTTTCCCACTCTCTCGTTTCACTCCGTTCATCGTAAGAAGTGGCTGGTGCGGCCAGTGCCGCGCTCTATCTGACTACATTTCTCCCCCCCCTATCTGTCTTTCTCCTCACACTGCACTAATGAGGATGCCTCCCCAAAGGCTCGCCCTCTCCTCTCCTCTTCACTGCCTCTCTGGAGTATGGAAATATGCAACGTCCAGAGTGGAGTTTAATGGACGCCTCTGCTTTAAGAGGAGTGGGAGAGAGGGATTTAGGCAAGGACTGGATGAGAGCGACAGCAGATAAAGGATAAAGCTGATTTGTGTATGGGAGCGGAGGGAAGTACAGTTTGTCTTTTTTCTTGTTTTTATTTATATTTTTCCATACGGTAAATGACTGGATGGAACTGCAGCCTGAAACAGGGTGAATTGCTCCAACACTCTTCACAGGCAGCCCCAGCCAGAAAGCATTTGCCCAGTGGAGGAGTGGAGGCGGTGGGGACAGGAGCCGTGGGTGTGGACAATCTCCTGCTTCTTCCACATGCTAAATGTCTGCTCACAGTTGCTTTCTCACCTCATGGGCAAGGGAACATGCAGTTATTAATGCAAAAAAAAAGAGAAGCAACCTGCCTTTCAAAGACAAGAATATAGGGAATAAAACCAAAGAGGTTGCTAAGGTGTACATTCAGAAAATCAGAGGCTACGCATCTAGAAATTGGTACTATAGCCACAAATAATGGAGTAGTGCACTTTACTCTTGAAAACTACCATCTGTTGCTATGGAGACATTGTTAAATTTACCAACAACTGAACCTCTTCTCTCTCTCTTTCTCTGTCTCTCTCTCTCTCTCACTCTCTCTCTCTGGCTCGATCACTCCGTTGTTCTTTCCCAGACCACCCAGATGTACAGCGGTCTCTTCTTAATCATTTTAATGATCCCACCAATTAAAAGTCAACGGACTTACACACTCTTGGCAGGTAGTAATTGAGGAAGAACTCAAGCCTCTTTTTAATCATTATCTTTAAAAACGGTCTCTGCATTCACAATTACTCCTTTTGTCATGTTTTACAGGCAAGTGCTCGCTGAAGTCATTCGAATCCCGCAGCATGGCTACACATCAAGTGCATGTTCTCCTCAATAGGTATGGTGTGTAGCTGCCATCTGCTGGCGGGGAATGGAAGTATCCAATCACTATACTTCACAAGATGTGTCAACAAATTCAACAAAGTTGCTGTTTTGATCCAGTAATAGCTCTTCTGGAGTCACACCAGCACCACACCTGTGTTAACAAACCTCTGCTTAAAGGTTTAAATAGTAGAGATCCCATTGTCCAACAGTAAGACTGAAAGAGAGAGGCATGAGGAAATGAGCAGTGCATTTCCTGAAAATGGTATCCCTATTTCAAAACAGCAGCGTGGTGGTTACCAGTGATGACCTGCGGTTAGTGGATGAAGTAGCCATTAAGTCCATTGAGACTAAAATAGAAGCGCCCACCATTTTCACAAAATACAATTCAGCCATCCACTGGAAGTTGTCAGCCCCATCCTCCAATCCATTACCCCACAACAGTAAATCAGCATTCATTTGTTTCAAGTACCTGCAAGTGAGCAAGGCATGCAGAACATAAGAGACCCCGATGATCAATTTTTGAAAAACTCATGAAGGGAGGACAGATGGCAAATCAATGAAGGGACAGATAATGACAACAGAAAGCATTGAGAAGAGGGTATTTTCTTCAGCCATTTAGCACAATTTGACCCAGTATGTCACCGACTCTATTGTCTCTGCATGCCAACGTAAGGTGGTATTGTAAGCACTATGTGTAAACAACATTTTAAGCATAACAGTAAGCATTATCATACCATAATGCTATTTTTACATGCCAACAATTAAAAAGCTGATAACATAAAATACCATAAAATGAGAATTCACTGCAAATAGATACAAGTAAACAAAGGCAATATATGATCTGGACAGATATCAATCCTGGAAATTAATCAAACAATTAGAAATACAGGATGTAAAAGTCACTGTGCTTAAAAGATGGCATAAGGTACAAGTCTGGGTGCAATACAGCAATTTTGTATACTACTACCATATTGGAACTGAAATCAATTCAGCCATACCACATAATAATTCAACATCATGTGATGGCTGCACCACCTGTAAACTCCCATAGTCTTCTCACTTTGCAACAGTAGTGACAGACTGATGTACAAACACTGCAGCTTTAGACAACAACCTGTCAACCTGGTTACAAGGCCAGTCATTTGGTCATGACACTTCTGTAGCTTGCCCTGGGAAACACACAAAAATGTCCACATAATTTCCGTACCATATTTCTGATATGCAATATTAGCTTTAAGATTTGATACTGAAAAACGATTCAACTAATCTGCTTGATGCCAATGTATTTTGAAGACGTAAATATGGAAAGAGGGTCCTTCAGCTGTCCTTGACAGCTGTAGCCTACTTTATATTGCCTAATTTTGTTGCATTTTAGTACATGTCTAATGGTGTTGACAGAATGTGGGGACACCTTAAGAAAACATGCATGTGTAATTTGGGAAACAATCTTGCTCATGTGAGATATATGTTTAGATCTATGGTTTAGATGCTACCACCTGTAAACTCCCAGAGTCCCCTCACTCTGCAACAGCAATGATTGATGCAGTCCAAACACTGCAGCTTTATATAGACAACAATTTGTCAACCTGGTTACAAGGCCAGCCCTTTGGTCATGACACCTCAGTAGCCTGCCTTGGGAAACACACTACATTTACTATGGATCTGAGCCATACACAAATCATTACATTCACTTTAGCTGTTTGAATCAGATGGTATCAGACATACAAGAACACAACGGTCAGCCAGATATATCCACTAGTGGCTAAGGCTCCTGAAGAGAGTGTGTAATCGACATGCTCAGTCAGAGACATAGACAGAGGCTACTGTATGTTTGGACCAGCCTGCTACCTAATCATCTCTTGCTTGTACATTATGTTACTCAATAGGCTCCATGTATTTTTTTTGTGTGTGTTTCGTCTTGCATTGAATCACTGTGTCGGAATGAATGCGTCAGCAGCCATACGTACACATCATAAACAAACGGTGATACTCAGTCGGCATAAATGATGCAAAATTGAAAATCAAACGTTATGCTATGATAAAATAGACTACATGCATACATACTGTAAACTTAACATGACAGAACTGACATTTGTTGACAGAGTTGACACCTGTCTAACATTGGTGACAAAGGATTGGATTTTCACCCATTTTAATTATTAAATAATCAGTTCCTGCATTACAAGAAACATTGCACATCTGATTTGACATCTGATTGTTAACTGGGAATAATTTAGACATTATTTTCACAAAACAAATGGTGTTTATGTAGGCTACTAACCTTTTTGTGTTTCGGTTCTGTTGATGCTAGTAGCTAACAAAACTTACTTCACAGATTATCTAAAAATGCATAATTTCCTCAGAAATCTGATGATAGTGTTGACTTACCATATTTCTTACACAGGCAATATTAGCATTGCATTTAATATTAAAACCCTATTAAACTAATCTGTTTGACACTACTGTATCCTTCAGAGGTAAAATATGACAAGCGGGTCCTTCAGAGTGACAGTTGTCCTCATTTTTTATTGCCTCATTTTATTGCATTTTATTAAATGTCTGATGGTGTTGGTAATAAGTACAGACACAACTCTGAAACTTTAACTTTAGGAAAACATACATGTGTAATTTGGGAAACAATCTTACTCATTTTTAGATGTTGCTTGTCATTGAACCCTCCTCTATGATGGGCACATAGTCAGTTAAAGTGTCACAAATGTGATACAATAATACATTTAGGACGATAATTGTGTTACGTTAACATTTACACAATTATGTTGTGTTAACATTTACAAATGAACATTATGCTAATTATCAAACGCTACTTGTGTTATCATTGGTCAATGTTGTTTTGTCCCATGTGTCATGAATGACTGACAGATATTCTGTGTCTATCAGTAGTCTTGGCTTTTACTTGCAGATTGCTAAATGAAGGTAGAAGTCAGTTTCTGACAAGGTCTGTTAGAAACCCTGGCTGTAATGAGAAACATTAGAGCATATCTTTCCTGTGCCTGTCTATCTACCTGTGACCCAGAAACCCACCACTGGGCTTGAACATTTTCCCCAAATATGCGTTCCTTTGATTTATAGCGAAGACCACATGAATATTTCAGCTCAAAATGCCAACACACCCAGGGAGGTGTTGGGGAAAAAGATGGAATGTGAGAGAAAGAGGTGCGGAACAGAAAAAAGTGAGGGGGGAGCTTATGAGTGGGTGGTTTAATAGACTTGGGGAAGAGGTGGAGGGGGGTGATAGTGGCGTGTGACGGAGGTGTGGGTGGATGGGTGGGTGGGTAGGGGTGTTAGAGTGATAAACCTTGTTTGAAATTTGGATCAAATATCTCCTGGTCATACAGCCCGGGAAGGGGAGGTTGATATATAAAAATGAGTTCCTTAAATATTAATAAGACTTTAACTGCACATCATTGGAGATCATATTCATTCACAAAAGAAATAAGAATATAGAATAAATGATTGTGCCTAGTTACATATGAAATGTCTCTTTTTGTGTGTTTGTCTAGGTTATAGAAAGGTCTAGAATGGTTAACTAGTGAAGCTTTTTTTTTGGCCAAGGTAGTTGCTTATTCTCTCAAGTTCTCTGCTGACCCAAATTCCAGAATTCTGCGAGCTGGCTGCCTTGTTTGAGATAATGCTCTATTCAGCAGCCGATTTGCTTGCCTTAATTTGGGCCCAATCCTTTTCTAGATAATTCAGATTTTATGTGGTCAGCAGGAACGAGACTGAACCTGACCAAACCTCTGTCTCATTCCTTTATTTGTTGGCCTCAGCCAGCCTGGCAGACAGGCAAACACCCTCCCTTTGCTCCAGCCCAGCACACTCAGCTCACACCAGCTGATAACTCAGGTAAATAATGCTGTTAGAGACTCCCACATGGAAATGCAGACACTAGACATGAACTCCGGACACACACAAAAAAATTGTCTATACTTTTAATCTGTACTTTCTCTCTGCACTAGACCTCAGATGTCTGATCTAATCAACTACTGAAGTACTGAACATCAGTGTTTGATTTGTGTACATTCATGTGCAGGTAATAGGTATCACATATATGTGGTTTGGCTTAACTTAGTTAACTTGCCTGATGTCACATCTGTATGCACAAGAAATTAGAGTTTCATACATTCAATTTACACAAAATACTATCAAATGGAAATGAATATGATTAAGTATCTACTATAAAACATATGTCACCAAGGGTGACCATAAGGGAAAACTTGATAGGCATGAGTTGCTATAATGATAACTCTAGAAAAGCAAAGCAAGCTTGATTGACTTGATATAGGTTATAATTTCTTATACATTGCATAGTTACATTGTCTATAGAGTCCCGAAGTGTGACGTAGCGTTTCCATGACGGTAGAATCACTGGATCTAAACAAACTTTCGAAGTGGCATAAATACCATTGAATGTAGACATGTGGCATCATTTCTAGCTAATAAAAATAAATATATCCATTTAAACGTGTTTTACCTGCTAGGCAGTAGCTTAGCCACATAACACGGATTCCATGGCAGGTGTAATAGAAAGAAAGAACATTCCAGTGGATATTTCATGGCTTCTCAAAGACTGGCGGCATTTTTTTTGCCAAAAAAAATAAAGGCAAAACACGTCCGTGAATTTAAGGATTTTAACCGCATGCTGTGAAGTTACATGCAGGTCTCTTTTACGGAGGAAACCCATGCTAAAATAAAACTCTGTAGTCACGAATTTGATCGTGTTGGTATGAATGTATGTTATAGTATGTGATTCCTACAGTGTAAAAAATATATACTAACGTCTTAGAAACGTTGTAAAATTATTGAAATAGATTAAGAAAGCCACCGATATGGTGATTTCTAATGGTAGATTGATTTGTTTAGATCCAGTGAAATTGCTGCCTTGGCAACGCTACGTCATGGCTTCGGGACTCCATTACATACAAATTTAGCACAATGTTCTTTGAGTCTGTTCCATTTGCCTAACGTGAGACAATGAGAGAACCTTCAGCACCACGGACAGTGTACACATTGCACAACTCTTATGGTAAAAGCTATGTGTCTTGTGTCTTGTGCAGAAATAGAACTTAACAAATACTGTAATGCTACAATATAGTTACATTGCCACCCTCCAAGTACAGGATGGAGATGTTTACAACAAAAATTTCCACATCAGTCCCCCAAGTCCCCTGTCACTCGTGGTGTCCCCCAGGGTTCTGTACTTGGGCCCCTCCTCTTTCTCATATACATCCTCCCTCTTGGCCAGATTATTCGCAGCCACGGTCTCAACTTCCACTGCTATGCAGATGACATCCATCTCTATCTTACCACTCCCTCT
This sequence comes from Alosa sapidissima, assembly GCF_018492685.1. NCBI lineage: Eukaryota > Metazoa > Chordata > Actinopteri > Clupeiformes > Clupeidae > Alosa > Alosa sapidissima. The sequence goes on from NC_055957.1 coordinate 34,560,326, forward strand.
CCCTCTGACCCCCCACCACGCTCCCTCACTGAATGCCTCTCTGACTTAAAATTATGGATGCAAAACAATTTTCTCAAGCTCAACACAGACAAAACCGAAATTCTGCTGATTGGCCCTAAAAGCATCCTCACCAAATCTCCCCATCTCACTCTCAACATTGATGGCTCATCTGTCCACTTCACCCCTGTTGTTAAAAACCTTGGCATTCAGCTTGACTCCACCCTTAGCTTTGATCCTCATATCAAATCACTCACTAAGATTGCTTTTTTTCACCTCCATAACATTGCACGCCTCCGACCCTTCCTCTCTGCTAGTGATGCACAGACTTTGGTTCACTCTTTCATTATGTCCCGTTTAGATTACTGCAACTCACTTTTCCTTGGTCTCCCCACTAAAACCCTTCAAAGACTACAATATATTCAAAACTCTGCAGCTAGGCTCCTCACCCACCAGACGATCAGCACACATCACCCCCATTCTCTATCAACTCCATTGACTACCAGTTCCGTCCCGGATCAAATACAAAGTACTACTACTCACCTTCAAAGCCCTCCACAACCTTGCTCCCCCCTACATCTGCGACCTCCTGACCCCTCACACTCCTTCCCGCTCACTCAGATCCTCTGACCAAAACCTCTTGGCTATCCCCCGCTCCAGACTCTCCACCCTGGGTGGCAGGTCCTTCAGTGCCTTGGCCCCCAAACTCTGGAACTCCCTCCCCCAACCCCTTCGTGCCTGTCCTTCTCTTCCTTTCTTCAAAGCACATCTCAAGACCTTTCTGTTTAATGATCACTTCTCCTCCACACCCAACACATAGTATGTAAAGCGACCTTGGGTTTGAGAAAGGCGCTATATAAAATAAACTTATTATTATTATTATAAAAATTTGAAAGTGCCGAAATCCTGATGTTTTTTTGTTGCCATAGACCAGCTGTGAAAGCAGTAGACTTCCATTCGCCTTGAGATATACTCCCACAGACAGGAAGTTTGTCTTTACAGAAAGGTTCCTGTGGATTTGAGGAATTAAATGCATTGCCATGACTCATGACTGCATTTCACAGGTGGAGCGTGCAAAATAATGGTGTGATTATTGGACCAAATTCTGAGACAACAATGGATTTGCTCCCCAGCCAGAGCCTGGAGAAACAACACACCTTTGTCTGGAATAGAAATGCACAATATGTCACAACTGTGTAATAATCATTATAATGACAGTAACATAATATATATTGATCTCAAACAGATTTGCTGGATTTAAACTAGATTATCTTTTACCCAAGAAAGATATTTAGAAGTGAAGTACTGTTAATCTCTTTTTTTTGTCATATTTAGTAGGCAATGTTGTAGAGGTAGAGACAAAGAAGGACCATTCTGCAGGCTGCATATATATATATATGAATGTATATTGGATGGCCAGCTAGTTGTAGATTATAGCCTGACCTATCTTAACAAGGGTCCCTGTGTGCACTGGACTGTGACTGCAGCTTGAGAGGCAGGATGCACTGATCATCTCAGGTTCAGCTGCTGGTAGCTTAGTGCACCTGACTGCCTCCACCTCAACTCCCAAAGTGAAATACACCTTACCAGCCACCATTCAAAATTCAAACACCAACTCAGCTGTGATGCTTCGTCCAACCCTATTTGAATATCGAGTGTGACTTGAGCAGCATCTGGTCAAATTGCTCAATTTTTGCCAGCAGTTTTGAGACAGAGTAATGGCAATATTCTACCCACATCTGGCCCTATAGCCGCTGCCTGTGTGAGAGAGTGAGAGAGAGTGAGAGAGAGAGTGAGAGAGGGACAGTGAGAGAGAGTGAGAGAGAGAGAGAGAGAGAGAGAGAGTGAGTGGTGTTGAATGTGTTTGAGCTCACCAGAGCAGCCCTGACAACAGACACTAAGCGAACCATTGCTGGGGCTACTGACGACATAGCAGAGCCATGGAGCCAGGAACATCACCTCAGCTCACCTCCCCTCATGCACAGAGAGAGAAAGGGGGAGAGAGAGGGAGAGAGAGGGGGATAAATAGAGAGAGGGAGAGAAAGAGAATCAAACAGAGAGAGAGCAAGAGAGAGAGTCAGCTGCGCTGATCAGCCTGGGTGATTGAGCGCTGTGACCAGTGAAGCTTTTTCACAGGATGTGGCATGGCGCCCAAGTGTGAAAGCTTATTTTTGTAATGTAAGAGATGGGTTTGGATGGGAGAGGGGGGGGGGGGGGGGGGGTGGAGGGGTGGGATGGCTATTCAGGTGGAGAAGGGGGCCATCCAAGGCCAGGCAGTGAGCTCCACCCTGCGCATGGAGATGGCACCACATCAAAGAGCTTTCATGTCAGTGTAGAGGATGTTAAACGTGGGCTGAGAATTAGTGTTTTTGTCTTTATTTTGTTGTTGGACAGGGGCTTATTCCAAGTTGGATAATCACCCACAAGACTGAAATAAGTCCCCCCCCCACACACACACACATACATGATCTTAACCATGATTTTATAAGATTTTTACTCACTGAGTGTTGCTAAAGTGAAAAGTCTGATAGAATAAAAAAAGGCTTCGGTGACATCGTCAACTATCGGAGTCAGACTTATGAACTTACTGAATTTAAAGTAACTGATGTTGTTAGAAATCCAAATATGCCTTTCCTACAGGGAGAAACGATAGAAACCAAATACTTAACATGTTTATGTCAGTGCATCACAGAAAATTAGCAACAAAAAAGTTTGCGTTTGATGGTAGATTGTATCTAGACAGCGGTCATGACTTACCTAATGAACAAACAGCTTTGAAGACACTTCAATAACTATATATTTTGCTCATTACAGTTTAAGGAGAAAATTGTCTATGCTATTGCTAATACATTTTCACAGACACTGTCTTGTCTTGTTACCTTATTACCTGCACTCAAATCAATACAAAATGTCTAGAGAACACATGTATCTGATCAAACCCAATGATTTTTTAAAACTAAATAATTACTAGTGAAATCCACCTTTAATGAAGGAACATTCAATCCTTGCTTCATATTGTATCAAAATAACTTTTAAGTAAATGCTTTCAGAGACCAACATTCATTACTTTCAGAATTATATTATACTTGCTAATGAGCTTCCTCTCTAAATTCTAATGACTAGCACATTATTTTACTGTTTATTCAATCTGTTTTCCCTTTCAGCGTTGACTTCCTGAGAGAGTACTACAAGGCTCCGGGTATTGGAACTTGAGAAGTCCATTACAATATTGCATACTCCATTTTATCATTGTGTTCGCCCAGCCAATATTTCTCAACGGTGGCGCGTCATCGAGTCATTGCTCCAGGCCACAATTAGGACTATTGTGGTTAATAAACTCATGCTCTGAATACAAATGTACGATTAGATGAGACATATGCGTTCCTCGGGCATCTTTTATTCATGAGGACAATGACCTCTGCTGTGCGAATGAGTGCTGATGCTTTGCTGGACGATTGTATCTCCTGATTGGGATTATACCTTTATGACTGTGTATACAATGGCTTTGAAATTTTGAAATCTTTGTTTATTTTTCAGGCACATAGATTTTATTGTCAACACTTCATTTTAAAGCTATGAACAGATTTTAAAAAAAAAGTTATTTTACCTTTCCAGTTTGTCTGAAAATACAAACTGTTATTTCAGCCCAGAGAAGCTTGTCCAACCCACACAAAGCAAGCTTTTCCAGTAAACAAGGAGGTCTAAGTAAGAAAACATATCATGTTTGCAGTCAGCCCAGGCTGCACAGGAACCATTGTTAAAAATATGTTTGCTATCGTTAAATACTAAAGAAAATAAATTGCATTTTGACAATTGTCACGCAGAGACAATGCACATGCGGAAACACTTCCATTTACCAACAGAGCAGAGAACACACAATGCTATTTTCATCCCAATTTAGCATGTTGTGCACAGCGCAGTAAGACACCATTTGCCTCGACTATTCCTCATCACTGAATGTGCCCCTTCAAAAAGCCTCCTCCCTGCGTGTTTACTCTCCACTACAGCAAACTGTCCTCAGAAATCTCTTTTCGCTTCTGGACAGCCTTTACACAGAGATACTTCATATTATCTGAAGAAGCACTAATGGCTTGCTGTGGGAGTCGAGGAGACTGTCCTCAGCCTGCTGGACAGCCTCAGATGATGAGGCTTCCATCCTTCATTTTGGCCCAGCAAGGAGCAGTGAAGTCTGTTGCCCTTTGGGAGGGAGATGGCACTAACCTTATTTATCAGAGTCCATTAATTGATAAAATCATCATATGCTCTGGCTGAGTTATTAGGGGGCCTGATGCACTGTGACAGGACGCTACGTGGGCCACATGAATGATACAAGGCGCTGGCATAAATATGACGCAAGAGAGCTTTCATGAGATAACTGAGCATGAAATATGACTGCCATGAGACAAAGGGGCCGAGAGGAGAGGCAAGAGGGGGGACCAAAATAGATCAGGACATGATGGGCGGGGGGGTGGGGGGGGGGGGGGGGGGGGGGGTTGCCAGATAAGTTGTGAGTCAGCAGTTCTGTTGCAACCACATATTGCTATTGACCATTCCGAGTGAGCACGATACCCCCGTTAAGGTAATTTCTTATAACAAATGGTCATCTTTATGTAAAATGGAAAGCCGCTAAACAGAGCCCCTGGGGTCGCCTGAGGGTCTCCCCTTGCACACCACCGCACACAGCCTTATATTGACACGCTGGTCAGGGAGGAAGTGTGTGTGTCGGTGATTAGTGTCTCCGTCCCTGAGCACAGACCCATTAGGAGGCCATGCAGTGGAGACCAGAGTGGACTCGTCTCAGCGTTAGAGAGTGCACGTGTAACAGCCCACCACACTGCCCCCAACAACCCTCGCACCCGCCTCTCTGCCCTCACTTATGGGGGGAAATGGGGACAAAGAAAACATGCCATTATCCTTCCTCACCATTCGCCTGAAATCACACAAATAGTTGCTCAAATTGTGTTTTCCAAGGTGTTGTATTTAACTCCCCGCTGGAAATGACTCTGAAAAAGTAAATAACAGAGGAGAAAAAAAATGTTTGTCTCAGTAAGATCACAGACATAAAGAGCTGTTCACAGGTGCGTAGAGAGTTTTAGTTTTTTCTCAGAGGATGGATGCATTATGTTGCTCCCATTCAAGTGGCAACATCACCATGTGTTTTTCTCAGACTCTGGCCAAAACTGGTCCTGACCAGACAGCTCTTAATGGGTGGTTTTGTCAAACACTGTGCCCAGAACCTCCATATACATGGTGGTTTTGTCAAACACTGTGCCTAGAACCTCCATACACACGGTGGTTTTGTCAAACACTGTGCCCAGAACCTCCATATACATGGTGGATTTCGCAATGATAATCTACGCATAGACCCAACCATATGTAATGTCCAAAGTAACATGCATCAGCTGTGCATCATCTAACCAGGCCAGGCAGTTATTGATCCTTGAGCTTTAATGGCCTGGTGGTCAGGGCATTTTGACCTCTAATGTTCTGTCCTCTGTGGTGAGGGACGTGTGTGGTAGGTAGGAGAGATAAAAAAGGTCCTTTAAGTACAGATGTGTGGACACTAAGAAACCCCCACTGGATCCATGCGTGGCCCTGCCCCTGTTTCTGAGTGATTCCTTTTGGCTCTCGTGATGAATAGTCACCTGACACTCTCCCCCCAACAGAGACCGTGTTCAGGACATGACATTTGCAATGCTGTATAGTGTTTCAGCTTGTAAAACAAAGCCACTGATGTATTGCGTTGCATTGTCAGACAGAATAATTCAGTTGCCATTTTGTCATTTCAACAAGCGTTTTGCAGACAATCCACTTATCTATATACATGTAATGTGAGTTGTGTGCTGTGCCTCACCACACTCCCTCAAATAACCTCAAATAACCTAGAACTCATACATGTGCGGATGTACATGTGCACATCCTTGAGTTAGATACCCACCTGCACATGAATAGGTAGTGTCCTCTCTAGTGGATTCATTAACAAGCCTAGTTGTGCAACTTAGAAAGGTGCAGAGACCTGCTTTCCATCCTATTAGTGAGATCAAGTGAAATTGCTACAAAGCCTGCTAGCATCACAGGAGACCTCTCCCCCTCATTCCTACCAGAGAACACACACACACACACATACATGGACACACACACACACACAAACAACTATACAAACACATTTTTTTTAGGAAAAAAAAAGTTATTGCATGCACACACACAAACACACACACACGCGTGTGCACACACACACACACACACACACAGTCAGAATCAAACATATGCACACCTACATACATGAAACCCACAAAGGGAAAGACACTAATGACTTCCAGCTCTGTGGTTTCAACTGCTGTTGAATCACTGCAAAGCAGGGAGCTGAGGAGGAGGAGGGGAGGGGGAGTGCCTTCAAAGAGGGTCATGGGAAACCAGCTTGGAAGGAAAATCAAAGAGGCGGCAGAGAGGGAACAAGAGGAAGAAGAAACATCCAGAGTTGGAGTGGCCACAAATATGCATTGCTTGGCAGTGCTCATTCCTCCGACTCAGAGTGTCCCGGCCCCACCTGCTCCTGCTATCACACAAAGCTTTTCTTCTGCAATTGGGTAGCAAACAAAAGTGCTCCAACAACAGATGGAGAAGAGAAAAGAGACAAAGAGAAAAAAAAAACCTGAAATAAACAAACAGAATAAAAACAATGTGGGATGTCGTACAGTCAACCCACGTCTTCAGAAGCGTCAGGGTTATTTTGGCAGAAGATGCTACGAGTGCTAGCGCAGCGCTCTGAGCAATACACCCTCGGATTGGAGATTCTCTCAGGCAAGCCTGTGATGAGCCATTCTGTGCATCTCCCGCACAGCATAATCGGCTCCTAGTTCGGTTCACAGAAAACATTTTCACATCACCGTCTCACAATGGCTCTGATGAAGCTACCACAGGATATCGAACCAATCAAGTTTTTTTCTGTTTTTTTTTTTCCTTTTAATCATGTTTCTTATCTTGAAGCTTTCCCAGAAAATGTCAAATTGTACCCTAGGATGGAGGTAGTTGCAACCTATTTATAGTTCAAGATAAATTGTAGGTGGTGACATGGACAGCACCAGAGAGAGTGTTATTAAAGCTTGTCAGGCTTTATTACTCTGAGTCAGAGAGATGGCGACAGGTTACTGCGCTCCTGGCTGACTGTGTTATATTTAGCCAGCACTATGGAGACATTTGCATTTAACAAAGGAAGTGGAAAGCGATGTGAGGTGGTGGTGTGGGGTAGGGAGTGAGGAGACTTGTAGTTGGTTGTCCTCTTGAAGGCTCACAGAGATGAATCAACTGGAGGTGCGGTGAGTCAGTGTGCATTGTGGCACCGAGGATGAAAGAGAGCCACTTAGCCCATGTCTCAGTATAAGAGATGGCTGAGTATACATACAGCCATCCATTAGCTCAGAGAGCTGTCTGTTCAGACTTCCTCCATCACTTGTGCACACCTAAATAAACACACAACACAGACACATAGACGGTTTGGTGTGCACATACTGTAGACATGCATAGAGACAGCTGTTTTGAACAGCTTCATAGAGTGCAATTTCTTTTACTCTTTTATTAGCCTTCTCTTAAGTCCGTTTCAGTTTCTCTTCATTGTTATTCACACACACACACACACACACACACACACACACACACACACACACACACACACACACACACACAAACAGACACATACACACACGCCCTTATGAAAAGAAGCTCTCTGTGTGAGCCTATTGAGAGGCCAGTTGTGGCTGGATGGAGGGGACTGAGCTCATTGGCCAAACGCCCTCACCCTGGGAACATGACCACATTATTTCAGAGGTCTGAATGACTCACTGCCAAGCCATTCACTGTCACTTCTCCCACTGACCAAAAAAAAAGGACATGACACGGCAGTCCTTTAGCATTCGCAGGTTGGTTGATGAGTGTGAATGGGGAGTGAGTTAGCTGGGACCTCACTCCACCACCGCCAGCGCCAGGGTCAGCCTGTCAGCAGCCCTCACAATGACCGCACTGAAGAGCCGCCCGCCATGCAGGCAGTTCGTATCCTCACAAGGCACACCATCCACCGGCCAATTACACTGGCGAGACCATCGTTTGTAGTCCTGGTACAGCCACTCCGACTCTGAGAAATTGAATGACTTCTGTATGACAATGAGGGGAGGCCTGGTCATCCCCTTCAAAAACCAAATAACAGAAGAGCCAGGCCAAATAAGATGATAACACAAAGAACAACCAATCGTTTTCTTATACTCTTAGTATTGCCCTCCACTGTTGATTCTCCCTCTCTCTCTCTCTCTCTCGCTCCCCCTCCTGTGTTAAGCATGGCTGTGCTATTAGATTTCACGTCTGGCAGCCAAAAGGCTCCTCCTGCGCTCTTCTGTGGCGTCTGGGCTGGAGGCCACTGACCTGTTTTTTTGCCCCCGTGCCGCCCCCCAGACGGACGAAGCGGCAGCGCCGAGGTATTCTTCATCATTAGCGGGGCGCGCTAGCTCAATATCATCATTCCCCCAGAGGACATGGGTGAGAGGAGCCGCACAAGGAGAGCAAACACGATCTATTCTCAGCCCATATAGCTTGGCAGCCCCCACTAGCCTCAGGTAATGAGAGCGTGCAGACAGAAACAAAGGCAAAGACTAAAAAGGTTAATTTAAGATTTTTTTTCTCTTTCTCTTACTGCCTTCTTTTTTCATTTGCTTTTGCTCTCTGCTGCTCTTTTGTCCCTCCCTGCCGCCTTCCCTCTCTCTCTCCCTCTTTTGCTAGCCTCTCCCTTGCCCCCCCATCCCGCACACACACACACACGCCACACACCCTCTCCCAGCGGAGGTGCCACAACACCCCTGTCAGTCATTGATTCCCTGGAGTGGCCCCAGGTGGAACTACAGTGTCAGCTTTAGAGGGGAGCTTTGGCCAGGAGGTGAGGTAAGGTGAGGTTTTATAGGGGACCTGATGTGCATGCGGCTCACCGTGGAAACAAATCTCCACGCCGAGATCAGACACTTACAAAGAAGATCAGGAAGTAGGTCACAGGGAGAGAGACGGGGGGTCAACTGAGGTGTCATCTACAATCTATACAACACTGCATCCAGTAAAGGCTGCAGATTCCTACAGGACAGCGATATCCAGACCAGAACTGGACATAGAGCTGAGCAAAGGTCGACATCCAGCCCAGAACTGAGGGCTGACAAGGCTGACAAAAACTTTTGTTTTTTGTTTTGATTTGCAGTCCAGGTAGATGAAATGCGGTCATAAGAATAGGCAAACCATCTTCACTGTTGCCACAGTAACAAGGATAACAGTAATAGCACTTTTGTCCTTGAACCCTACCTGTGACCTTGATATGCGGAGCCCTACCTGTGACCTTGATATGTGGAACATAGACACGGCCAATCTTTCAGACGACATGCTCTGAAGCGGATAACTCAAAAGCGGTGCCAGGTGATTCCGTCCACGTTTCTCTCTCGTTCTCGGCCCCATTTTTATCTGCCCACAACACCTTGGCACATGGACATCGGACCTGTGTGTTTCAAAGAGACAGACAAAGGATGTCTGAAATCTAGAGCAAAGCTCCTCACGTTGCTGAAGGAATCCCCAATTATGAGACCATCTGTCCATAGTGGAAGTCGTCCTCTGGGCAAACGTAGCCACTGAAGTGTGTTCTAATGTTCAAACATCATCCATGGCAGTCCCATGGCCTGGATATCTACCAAACAGACTGTTATGTGTTTCATATTGTATCCTTGTATCCTTGCTCCAAGATGATATTACTCAATCTCGCTCGTTTGTTTGTCTTGTTGGGCACGGCACAGGCTGGTCCGATGCCTGCTGTCTCCCTACTGAATTTGAGTTGTGTCTTTAAATCCAGGCCTTATTCTGAACAGGTGTCCTGTTCTTGGCTCTGCTCATTAGCGCAGGCTAATTCTGCTCTGTTGGCCTTTCGTGAGATTTCTAAAATACCCGTGGGTTCAGGCAGCTAAGGGACACAGAGCAAAATATATTTGAGAAAGATCAGATAAGATTTTTAAGTCTCGCAGGAGCTCAGGGACAACACTCCCCTCATCCCTCTCCCCATCTCTCTCACTCACACACACAAATTCCCACACACAGCAGATTTGTCTGGCTCTCGTCCAGTGCAGTGTCAGCTGAGGTGTTGCATGCGTTTGAGTGGATGGGCATATGGAGCCACACACACACAGAAACACACACACACACACACACACAGATAGAGAGAGAGTCATAGAGGGAGCATGATTCAGAGACCTGACGATGTGTAATGAGGAACAACTGTTAATGTCTTTTTTATGATACCTCTCATGGTAATTAATCTATGCAATCATCTATAAGGACAGGGGAATAATTGGATTGGATATCCATTCGCATGCACGCGCACAGACACACACACACACGTACATACCATCACACACACAAAAACAAACACCCACACACTGCTGCTGGTCTGTATGATTTTGAATCTCTGATAGTGAAAGATATTACCACACAACAAATGATATGGTGTTTAGAAAGAAAGAAAGAAAGAAAGAAAGAAAGAAAGAAAGAAAGACGGTGTGGGTGTTGACAGAGTGGGGTTTCCCTGTGGGAACATATAACATGGCCAACCACAAGTCATCATTGCCTTGTGGAGAAATAATATGTCATGATTTTCTACTAACTATTTCTCCAAAAAACGCACTGTTTGGCCTTGAAGAGGAGACAGCCAGTGCTGTTTGTTTTGTTGGAGAGAGAGGTTTAGGTCAGGTCCAGAATAATGAACTGAGTGGGGTTCAGTCACGGCCACTGGATGCCTGAGGACCTCTTCAGAAACCTTTCAGGTCAGTAGCAGTCGTGAGTCAGGATGTAGAAGATATAGGAGGCTGCCGCTATTGTAAGGATGCAGAGTGTCCCTGAAGTTGCCATCTCTTCAGGTTAAGCAGCTCTTTCATGTGTTGTAGACTTCAGCCTTACCTGAAAACAGAGTTCATGTTGTGTACACTCAAATGCACACTGCTAGCTATTATTATCAGAGCTTGTCTAAGTGATAGCTTGTTTTCTAGGTATCACGTCGGTAAACAGCAAAGCTGCACTGCACGTTGAATTGCTTTGTAAAATGGATCTGGAAATCTATATTCTATACAGTGCATTAGAGTCAACACACCTTATCTCACATGTAAACACAGACAGACACACACACAGACAGACAGACATACAGACACACACACACACGCACACACACCACACACACAGACAGAGGGAGAGAGAGAGAGAGTGCAACCAAATGTGCTGTCTGCAAGCAGGAGGAGATGCCTCAAGAACAATGGTCTTCTTGACACACTCCTGAGAGGAATAGACACAGCGCCATCTGGTGGTCATGCCAAAACCCAACACACTATTCTGACCTTTGAACACTCTTAAAACCAATGTGTTGTCCCTATCTGGACACAGAGATGTGTTAAAAAAACACACACAAATTGTGTTGTTTACAACGCATATTGTGTAACAAATAAAAAAAGAAACAAAACAAACTGTGTTGTCCCTATCTGGACACAGAGATGTGTTAAAAACAAAGCAAGTTGTGTTGTTTTCAACACATTTGTTTTAAGAGTGAACCATTAAAAGTGTTTCTGTCAGGAATGTGCATTCACATACTGTGTGTTAGTTAAAATCAATGCTAGTTCCTTTTTTTAAATTTATTTCCATAGAGGCTACACTCAAAGACCTTTTTTCTATATTCCTGTATAAATAGGGACCTGAATACACATGGCCAGAACCTGTAAGAACAACAGTTTGGTGTCTCAGAGGGAGAACAGGATCCACAAAAGACACATATCATTTTTTATAGATCAGAGAAATTGTATTAGAGAAAAAAAATAGATATAAATGTGGGTGGGTGTGTGGCCCACTCATTCAAAAGCAGCACAGAAATCCTTTCATTTCACAGATGGACCCTGTGTAGCCTAATGGAGGCTGCTGCATGACCCATTCAGGGAAACATCTTTATAGTGCATCTCTCTCTCTCTCTATCTATCTATCTATCTTTCTCTCTTCTGTTCTGTCTAATTGTTTTATTTATAGGAATTTATGGGATATAAATTATATTATAAACCTTTGCAGAAAAGTGATTTGCGACTTTGATTTACAACTTTGGGCCTCCTGTGGATGCTGGAAAACACAAGCAGCGATAGAACAGCATGAGGCCCAATAACTGAACACATTGGCTGTCACACTGACACATGATCTGTTGTTCACAAATACACCCACGCTATTGAATTAATGAGAAGTCTAAAAATATTAAGGTTTGACAGATGATTGCTAGCCAAATGCTCACTAAATGCATTAAATATGCATTATTTAGTTTATTTCAGCAATAGGTTATTTAAAGTGCATTGGTCATTATCACTTAAGAATAGCAGCTATTGCATCATGTCGAACTTTGGAACATAGCCAAGCCACATTACACTATGCTTGTACTCATAACAAAATAACATCTCAGGAATGAATGTGCTACAGTACTTCTATTTATACTGTATAGATGAAAGTTGATAGCACTCTCTCTCTCTCTCTCTTTCATACACTCCGAACTATAATGAACTTCATGAAATTGCTCTGCACGGTGAGAATTCCATTACACAGTTCATTATGCAAATATAGCAGCAGTAAATAAAAATCCCTAATGTGTCACTAATCTCTATTATGGTGAAGAAATACAGTATATTATGGGTTATTAAAACTCCCATAGCATTTAGGTTCACGTCACAAGGTTGAACAAAGTGCTGTGGAGAACCCAATGGTATAGCTGGGTCATTTAAGGCCACACAAGGTCTGTTACTGATGTCATTAAACAGGTTGTTATAATAATTTGGATGGATTAATATGGGTTGACTTGACATGTATGTTAATATGTTTCAAAGGCCGTATAAGACTGTTGATGACAAACGGTGACATTCTCTGGCTTTGTAGGCCGAACTTTGACATTAATTAAAAAGTAATGCAGTCTTTCACAAAGCCTTCCTTCAGCAGATGGTAAGTCAGCATATCATATTTTTGTGAGGGAGTCTTTTTCACTCATACAAAGGCCACACAGTCAGGGTTAATTACATGGTATAAGTAATTGAAGTAAATGAAGGCATAAAATTCACCCCTGGTGTGAATAAATATAAAATATAAAAGCAATACATTCTTGTGTCTTTGAAGATATCTGTTCTTTCTGCTGCTGCGCCGCCAGCCCTTCATCAACAAACGTGTTAATTAATGCTGACACAAAGGCACTTTCTCTTATTTGTTAATTTAATTAAGTGCAGACTTGACCGAACTTGCTCTCTATACCTTTTTTTAACGTTCCACTGAGAATGAATCGTAGGTATGAGTCAGGCAGTTAATTTAACAGTTTCAGACGTTAAGAGAAAACGTGCCAATGTATCCTGTTACTGTATTATGGTGTCAATGGAGTCGCAGGAGAGAGCTACAATTACCAGGTATACAGCCAGAATAAGTATGTGAATTGACCTGCTCTTCATCTAAGTCACAAATACTGAAAGACACAATAAGATAATTAAAACAACGTTCATGTCTTTATTAAACACACACATTCAACAACAGTGTGCCTACCACGACACACCTACCTCCCTCCCCCACCTTCCCCCAACATTCTAAATTAATTTTATGCACCATATTGTTATGTAGCATTAATATTATACACCATTTGAAAGCTTGGACTTTTGGGAATACATATATGACAACCTTTTTCATGTACAACTTGTATGGTGCTTTACATTGTCAGATTAATCTCACTATGTCTCACTTAAAGTGTAATTCCAGCAAAAATTGACCAATAGGTGATTTTCTGCATTAAAACACGTCAAATAAGCCGTGGAGACAGTATTTTTTGTCGATCAACAACTACAGAGCCTGGCCCAGCATATGCTACAGCTCCAAATGGCAAATGGCGTAGATAAGGGCGGTATGCCAAACGTTTTCCAAATAGCATTTTTTTAACCAGTAATATTGTTCAAAACAGCACCAAACCTGGGGGTCGTTTCTAGAAAAGTTAGCAACGACGTTGCTCAACCACCATGGTACGCCGCAACAACGACATTGTTACACCTGTTTCCAGAAAGCATCATACCTGTGTCGCAATTCGCTACCTCCGACGTTCGAACACCATAGTTCCAACAATGTTGTTGATGATACAGCGATGCAGCGTCACGCGAGCGAACCTGTCATTGTATGACAAGCCGTTTAGGACATAACGTCTGTCAAAATAACGCCTCCACGTGTAGATTTTTTACTTCTTCAGGAGTAAAAAATAGACGTCTGAGCGTCAGACGTCATATTTTTACGTGTGCCACGCGCAAAAACTTTGCAGTCTCTGACGTCAGAAGTAAAAAAATTACGTGTGGGTGATTTGCTGCAATGCCAGAGCCTTTGTGCCAGAGTAGACACAGCATTGGCTGCTGGAAACAGGAAATGCAGCCGTTATAGTTGCAGCAGAAGAAACAAGATGCCAGAGCAATGTGCAGCATATTCCTGCTCAAATCGGCGGACCATCGCAAACAGGGCTCGGGGGATTACTTTTCACAAGTAAGATTTAACATTATCGTACTATTGGCTGTATTTTGTGAATGCAATATTACCAGAGAGTTGAAAAGGAGCACGGATCTTTGTTATTACTGTATGTAAATTGTAGCCAGCTAGCTAGGCTACTTACTAGGTGTTCAGGTGTTCTCCCGGCTATGAACTGAGACTTGATAAGTCATATTCCATATGTTGTAATGTAAGTCGACTTACATTACAACTGACACAAGAATGCTATTGTAGAAATGAATCAAATATACTAGTATAACATTTGCCGGCGAATTTTACACAAGTGGCACAGACTGTAGCATATTATCGGGCAGTTGCTACTTGTAGCTTAGCTAGTAATAAGTGTGTTGGTGGTAGCTTCTCTATTTCCTGAATAAAGTAACTTTTCAATAGCTTAACTTCTTTATATCTCAAATCCCTTTTTATTCATTTATTTATTTTATATCTCCCCAGAACAACTGCCTTGCTCAAGGACTACCACGAATGAGCTGAACGGTCTCCTCACACCCCTGGAACTGAGGAAGGTGCAGCTCTACATTGCATTACTGCAGGGCATCTGCTAGACTGTGACTGAATATTTGATTTATGAGCTCCACCTTCATCACCTTTTTGGTATGGCAACTGCTCTGCCCATGACCAGAAAGCAAGGGTGTGAAAACTGCCCAACGCATCACTGGTTCCTCACTCCCCTCCATCGAGGCCATCCAGGGCAAGTGATGCTTGCATAAGGCGCGCAGCATCATCAAAGACTGTTCACCCCACTCCCCTCAGGGAGGCGTTACAGGTCTCTCTGCACCCGTAACCACGTAGCCTACATGGAATAGCCTACCCCTCAGGTGTCTGAATGGCTGATCTCATTTAAATGTTTATGGAACCTTTCTGTATAAGTATATATACACTCTTTTGATCCCGTGAGGGAAATTTGGTCTCTGCATTTATCCAAATCTGTGAATTAGTGAAACACACACAGCACACAGTGAACACACAGTGAGGTGAAGCACACACTAACCCCGAGCAGTGAGCTACCTGCTACAGCAGTGCTTGGGGAGCAGTGAGGGGGTTAGGTGCCTTGCTCAAGGGCACTTCAGCTGTGGATGTGGGCATGGAAGAGCAGTGCTCAACCACTTCCCCTGCCCACATTTTTCCTACTGATCGAGTGTGAGATCAGCCATTCAGACACCTGAGGGGTAGGCTATTCCAAGTAGGCTACGTGGTTGAGTGACAAACCTGAGTAAATTGACTCAGAGTAGAAAAGCTGATACAGGAAACATAGTTGTGTGTATTTTAATATTCATAGTGGCTTAAAGGAACCGTATGTAAGAAATGTATTTCAATTAATCATAAAATGGCCCTAATATGTCACTAGACATTAAGAAATCATGTTCATTTCAAATACTTATATCACTGACAACAGTAGTCCGGCCAGGATATTGTCATTTAAAAAGTGAAGTTGCAGCCCTCAACTGATGTTGATGTTGTGTTTTGTCATGTCATTCTGTGTTTTGGCCTGATGCTCCACCCTCCACCTATCTACTAATCACGAAGTCAGTAGTGTTTCGGCATCCGGGTTGGCAACCTCGAGTCAGGGGGGAGTGGGAGGGGATACACCTCTCTACAGTAATTTGAAAGTGATTGCAGTACCAGTTTTGGCCACAATCTTACATATGGTTCCTTTAACAGTAATAGAATATTCTGATACTGTATATCATATAAAGTGATGACATCCCAGATCAAAACTGGGAACATAATCCATAATGTTTGACAGCATAGACAAAAACTGGTTTGAAGTTGTAATGAGTTAAATGTAGTTCACAGTTGACAGAAAAAATCCATAAACATTTTCAAGTGTTTTCATATTTAAGTTCAGTGCCATCAAAAATAAAGTTTGATAAACAGACATTGGTTTGGCATAAGTAAAGGAAATGGTGTAACTGGGTTCAATATCTGTTAGAAAAGTTCCATAAACATTGAAAAGTGAAAGTTTGTAGGTTTGTTTCTGATCGTTAAAAAACAGACATTGGTTTTTGGCATAAGTAAGTGTAACAGTTCATTAATACAAGACAAAAAGGCCAGCATGTGTTATTCACAGTTCACAGGTTCCAGTCCCAATGAAGAGATCAAATAAAAGGAATTGAGAAACATTTTAAAAACGGCTGAGATAAGCCCCGTTCAATGCAATCAGTAAAGAATCTGGGAGTGTCTTCACAGGCTCAGTGAGACAGAGGTTACTGTCATGCTGGTGACAGTACATGCACAACTGGTGCATGTAATTTTGTATGTTCCCAGGCCACCTTGCTAAAATTGCTTAGATACACTTAGACTGAGAACAAAAGTGCTACAGACAGCAGGTGGCAGTACATAATGAAACTGGGTAAACTCCATAAAAGAGGACCGAGTCATCCAGACAATGGGAAAATTAGATTAGATTAGATTCAACTTTATTGTCATTGTGCAGAGTCCAAGTACAGAGACAACGAAATGCAGTTTGTGTCTAACCAGAAGTGCAAAAAAGCAGAAAAGTGCAATGTGATATACAAAGTAGTTGGTGCATAGACAGACAAAAGATATAGTGCAGTGTAGACAGTGTACAGTTGTTTTCAGAAGGTGGTTTAGAGTAGTATAAATTAAATATAAGTATGCGCAGTGCATTAGCAGTAACCTTAGAAGAGCAGAATAAATATGGCCATGTAATATGAACAACATGTACAGATATGTGCAATGTTGTGGCAGTACCATTATAGTAGTAGTAAGAAAAATATATGTTATATGCAGTGTATTATGCAGTGAATATATTACAGACAAACTGAATAAATATGGATATTTAGTATAAACCATATAAACAGATATGTACAGTATGTACAGCTATGTGCAGTGTGGTAACAGTACCATTGTAGTGCAGAAACAGTAACATTATAATAGTATTAAGAATAAGTGTATGTGTATGTGCAGGATGAAGAGCAGTAGAATATGGCTATGGATAAGTTTGTAAATAGACACTATGGATGGGATAGGGTAGTGCAGTTGTGAGGGGGTGGGGTGGGGATGTCCGTCTCCTTGTTGTCCCTGTCAAGGCTGCCATGGTCGTATAGTATACTCTACGACCATGGCAGCCTTGAGTCACCATGGTCGTGGACACCTCAACAAGCACAGACAAGGAGGCATCAGGCGGGGGCGGGGGGTGATGGGGGCTTAAGTTCGTTGGATGCAGAGCTAGAGTTTAGTAGGGTAACAGCCGCAGGAAAGAAGCTTCCTCTGAACCTGCTGGTTCAGGTGCGGAGAGACCTGTAAAGCCTCCCTGAGGAGAGTGGGGTGAACGGTCTGTGGTTGGGGTGAGAACAGTCTTTGATGATGCTGAGCACCTTACGCAAGCATTGCTTGCCCTGGATGGCCTCGATGGAGGGGAGTGAGGAACCGGTGATGCGTTGGGCAGTTTTCACACCCTTGCTTTTAGTCACATTGTAGCAGATGCCCTGCAGTACTACAATGTAGAGCTGCACCTTCCTCAGTTCCAGGGGTGTGAGGAGACCGTTCAGTTCATTCATGGTAGTCCTTGAGCAAGACCGTTCTGGGGGGATATAAAATAAACTAGATGTACCGCATAGCGGTACAAAATATGACCGCCGCTCAATCCTGTACATCCGTTCCACGAAAATAAATCACACTTCAATTTGTCTCCATATTTTACTCCATCCCCCACTCTTGAAACTTTTGTGTATGCTTGTTTGGCATGCCTGAGTGTGTGTGTGCGGCTGCACAGAAAGTAGCCTACTGGTGCTGAAAAGGTGAATAGATTGTAGAATAGCCAAAGAAGATGTAGCATTGTTATAAAACCTTTAAAATCTCTAAACAATCACAAGTAGGGCAGTTCATCACAGTTCATCCATTGCAACTGGATTGATGAAAGGTCACTTACACCTGTAGGCTACATTGTATTTGGGAAAAGCAAAAGGTATCAGCATAATGTTATTTATTTATTTATTTATTTATTTTTTATGTATTTTTAAACAAAAACATCTCTGTCAGTTCCATGCCGTTTTCAACAGCTATCAAAAACAAAGGTCATTTTTGGATGGATGGATTTTTTGTGAATGTTTCTTCTACTACATAAGATTTTATGTCATCTTTAGTTCATGTAATACTTTATTGTCAATGCACAAATTAAGTAACAGTAGTCTGAAACATTATTGTTAATGCACAAATTAAGTAACAGTAGTCTGAAACGAAATGCTGTTTTACATCTAACCAGTGGTGCAAAAAACTGACATGTCCAAATGGGCCTTGATGAAATGCGTCGCTAGACTGTTCATACACATTTTAATGGGCCAGAGTTGAAGAGCTGTTGTCCGTTATTGTTCGTGCAAATATAGGCTGATTCATGTTCCCTTGCATTGTGTAACTGAGGTCCATGGCTAGTCTGGCTTTCACCAGACCAAGCTCAATCTTTTAAGAAATCAAAAAATAAATAGCGGGCAGATCAGGCTGGGTTCACCCAGCCTAGTCCATAGGCACCCGATATTGTTTAATTTTCCGATTGAGATATCCACGCTCTGGCTATTCTAAATGCAAAAATGCATCAGGGAGTTATGACAAAACTGTAACTAACAAACTAGATCCTAATAGAAAGCTGTTAGCTTCCCTAAGCTACAGGTAGGCTTATAAGGTAGGCCTATTTACAACATAAATTGTCAATAGGCTTTGCTGGCGACACAAATAAAATCTCCTTTGGAAACCAATAGCTTACGCATTACAGTATCAAGCGGACTTAAACTGCCAGATCGTGGCGAAAAGTTGTAATAAAATTCACGCAGCTCCATGAGTCAAGGAAAGCGCGAATGAAGTAGCCACTTCTAAATGGGACCCACTACACAGTAGCTTAAGGTGTGTTGCTAAAGCAGCCATAATGAAATGAAGGTGTCATTGTTTGGATACTTCACACACACATGTTTTTTAATTTCACAGACTACAACTACCAAGCTGAAATCAAAGCACATCGATTCCCCTCTCACACCCTGCACGCACTTCAAACAAAATAAACAGGTGTCTCAGTCTCACGCATGTATAGGCAAAACTGTATCAGACCGGTGTAACGTTGGTAAATCTTCCATTGCACAGAATGATTTTTGTAGCACGTGCAACAAATGACAGTCGAAAGATACAATTACAGTGCTGCTATCAATTTGCTTGGTATAACCGCATTTATAGTTTTCTACAAATGCAATCAATCAAATTGGCCTCCATCACTCAACCAACGCTAACGGTAACATTACCTAGGTCCTTATTGATATTATAAAATGAACGTACCTGCAGTTAAAGCCAAGCATGTCCGATAAACATCCTCAGATTTATTTCGGCTTCAAGAAGAAATGGGAATTACATTTCATGTGAACATCGTCCTATCCTTATTAGACGTTCTCTGCGGTAAACTACAGTCCTTGTAGGAAGCGTCCATTGTTTTTCCAACCCACTTTTAACTTCCAACAAAATTACGTCTCACTGCAACGATGCGCCATCTAGTGGACAAACGACTACTTATCGCCAATACTGGAAATGCAGCCGTGATGATGATGATGAATATTTGGCTTTCTTTTAATCCTACTGAATTTGTAATTATGTATCGGCCGTTCTAATACCGATAGTATGTTGGTGCCTGTGTGTGTGTGCATGTGTATATGTGTGCACCGCCATCTACAGGCCAATGAGTGTACAGTCACTAAATGTACACATAACCTAATTTTTTTTAGACCCCCCCCATGGATGAAATTCTACGAAACTTGGCATACCCCCAGAGAATGCCAGGTCAATCATACACATAAAATTTGGTGCAGTTCTGAACATCTTAACTGAAGATAGGGGCGATTAAAGCAGAATAATATTGCATTTTCATTTTTACCGGGGGGGTGCAAATCACAAATGAGTGATTATGGGCCAGGTTGATGTGGGCCCTTGAGACCAACAAGTGCCACGGTTCAGGTAGTTATTTAGGAAAAACTGCTTTTTTTGCGGTTCGGGGGGCCCAGCACGGGGGTCTTTTCCGTAAAAGTCTAGTGGGGCTACATACCCACCAAATTTCATGTGTCCCGGTAGTTCGGTGTCCCGGGTATCGTTGACCAAAAATTCAGGAAGTAGATGACGGGGAAAAAAAAAAAAAAAACTTTGACAATCCCTATATGACCGCTTCGCTAGCTTTGCTAGCGGCGGTTATAATAAATGAATGAAAAGGGATTTGAGATGCATTTTATTTTTGTTAGGGTGAATTACATGTGAATAATACAGTGTTGGGCAAGCTACTTGGAAATTGTAGTTAGCTAAACTATCAGTTACTCTGCCATGAATAAAACTCCACTACACAAAACTACCACCCCAGTCAAATGTAGCAAGCTTAGTAACACAAAGCAGTAGGCTAGTTCACTACAGCCTAGCTAGCTGGCTACGATTTACATACAATAATAACAAAGATCCTTGCTCCTTTTTAACTCTCTGGTAATATTGCATTCACAAAATACAACCAATAGTACGATAATGCTAAATCTTAATTGTGAAAACTAATCCCCCGAGCCCTGTTTGCGATGGTCCACTGATTTGAGCAGGAATATGCTGCACATTGCTCTGGCATCTTGTTTCTTCTGCTGCAACTATAGCGGCTGCATTTCCTGTTTCCAGAAGCCAATGCTGTGTCTACTCTGGCACATAGGATCTGGCACTGCAGCAAATCACCCAGTCGTCATTTTTTTACTTCTGACGTCAGACACAAAGTTTTTTTGACATAACCACCACCACGTTGATTTTCATCCGAAGTTAGTCTTGTTAGAAACCTAACGTCAAATTTGAGGCATGTTAAGAGTTGGCTTTGAATCTATTATGCTTTTTAGTTAACGCCATATTAGGTTAAAATGTGTAAAATGGCAAAGTGAAACATTTTCTTGTCTAAGTTTAATCTTGATATATAGCGAAAATGTTGCCAATGTAACCTAAAGTAAGCGCCTCTCTTTCTCCCTCCCTCTTAGACTACGTTTACACGAAGCAGGGTATTTTCCTACACGAATATCTGGCCATCTACGTTTGCAAATAAAACTGCGTTTACACAAGACCGTTTTTTTTCTAAATATGTTTACACGAACCCGTGTACATACATGCTGTCATGAGCACGCCAAACCACAGTGGCAGTCTAACGATAAACTCAAGCTCACATTAACCAATCAGAATCCTGAAAAGTTGCCCGAGCCACCGGAAACGGAAGTGTACTCTCTTCTTCTGATAGCAGCGGTAAAGCAAGTTGTTGTCGATACAGTAGGCCTACACATTCTTCTGTGCTCCTCCACATAAAAGAGGAGCTGAATTTGCAAATGCAAACAGACAAAAAGGGTCTGCAGCAACATAAACGCGATGGCTATTCTGAGCGCATCCATGATCACCTCAGCCCCAAAATGTGAAGTCGCACGTGAGAACATGTAAATGTAAACATTGGTCGCACATTTGGTGTACTTCTGTCGCATACTGTGACGTTGGCTGCCCTAACCCTAACCCTAACCCTAACCCTAAACAAAAAAACAGCAATTAAAGGAGAATTCCCGCAATTCTTCACATAGATCTCTGTTTCTCGAGGTTACCGGATACTGTCGGTACAGAAAAAAAAAACAATTGGCTCTACCTAGCTTGAGTTGCTGCACTGGCAACTGGCGCTTCATGAGCCCCCATGTTCATGCCCCCAGACTGTACTCGGTGACCTCGAGAAAAGGAAATCTATGTGACAAATCGGCAGAATTCTCCTTTAAGGCATTTGTCGAGAAGAAGGATGTTTTTGGCTGTTCTCCCAACAGGATTCATATTTTGTTGCTCTGATTGGTTAGGTCTATCCAATTCTGTGCAGGGACATATTTCCCCTGTATTGGTTGAAATATGTCCCATAGTTACATGCCAAAGGTGTTGTACCAGATTCAAATACTGTATAGCAGTGGTCCCCAAACTACGGCCCGCCACCTCATTTTGGGTGGCCCCCCAAAACATGTCCGTGGCATATAGCAACCGGCCCACACGGGAGTACGACATCGTCAAACTATAACCTCCGCAATTTCCCCCATTCATTCTCTATGGTGGGTCTTAACAGTACACATGTAATACTCTTTTTGTCCACTGGTGGTTGTTTTGGCGCTGTTTCGCGTTTGCCATCAAAAACGGAATGAAATATAGGCCTATCTGCAAACAATGTAATGAGGCCTATCCTGACTGCATCAGTGCTCAAAGTATTCTAAAAGTGTATCAATGAATTGTTAATAACTAACTAACTTATATTCAAGTCATTTTTCTGGGACTTTCTGGGATAATTATTTTTATTTGTTCAAAATGTTGAATGGTGGTCATTTCAGACCACTTCAGCACTTCATAAAATTCTCATAGTTTGAGAACTTTACATTTTCAGAGTTCAGAGTTCACACATTTTTAATGAAATATACTTTTGGGACTACCTGCTAATACTTTTGGAAATGCAAAAGTCTTTTTATTAGTATTATTTAATTTGAGTTACATTTTACACTGATATGGCATGATGGCAATATAAACACAGCTAACAATGGTATTAAATTGCAAAAGCCTATAGATTAAATGTAATGGAATATTACAAGGATACAAGGATACAAGGAAGTTTATTGTCACATGCATATAGTTACTGGAAGTAAGAAATGCAGTGAAATTATGTCTGGTGTCAGCCTATTTGTGCATTTATGGGGGGGGGGGGGAGGGGTAGAAGGGGTTTAGTAGATTAAGTGGCAAGGGCTGCATAAGAAAGGTGGGGGAGGATTGGGATTGGGGGGGGGGGGGGGGCACCAACAAGGAGCACCCAAGAGCAACAGGGGCAAGGAAAAACTCCCTTACCAAGGAAGAAACCTTGGGCAGATCCACGGCTCAAGGGGCTAACCCAACTGCCAGGGGTCTTGGTGTGTGTGTTGGGGGGATGACAGGGGAGATGGGATAGTGTGCTGTGTATGTGGGGAGAGGGCAGTGTGCAATATGTGTGTTGGAGAAGCTTCCTCATGAGACATGTGCTGTGTATGGGGGGGGGGGACTTACTATTGCAAGCAGAGTACTGTATGTATGATGTATGTGAGTGATGACAGTGAAGATGTGTGTGTGGGCGGGAGGGGAGTGGAGCAGTGACTGTGTGTGTGTGTGTGTAGTGTGTGTGTGGGTAGGTGAGGGCAGTGTGCTGTAAGTATGTAGAGGATGTGTGTTGGAGAAGATCCTGAAGACAATGTGCTGTGTATGTAGGAAGGGGGGGGGGGGGGCAGTGTGCAGCACATATGTAGAGGAGTGCTGTATGTATGTGAGGTGATGACAGTGATGATGTAAGTGTGTGTGTTTTTTTTGTGTGTGTGTTGGGGATGGGGGTGGGGTGGGGGGTGGGGGCAGAAAGGCTAGGCAATCAAGGACATGGGTAGATAGATGGAGGAGAAATCAAAAATAATAAATAAAAAGTTCTATGGAGATGTGCAAAAGTTGGAGAAAGTCAGATATGTGTGTGTGTGTGTGTGTGTGTGTGTGTGTGTGTGTGTGTGTGTGTTTTGACGTGTGATGAAATAAGAAAATAAATAAAAGGTCTGTAGCATAGGGAGAGGGATGTAAAAGTGCTAAAAGTCATGTAGGTGTGTGTGTGGGGGGGGGGGGGGGGGGGTCATGAGTGCTGAGGAGTGAATGAGTGCAAAGTCAGTATAGTGTGAGTCAACTAAGGTAGACTGCTGTTGTTCACAGCACTAAGCTATTTATGGTTACTGATATACTCCGAGTCTCTGGCCCTCTCTTACAGCCAGGCATAGTAAGCTGGCCCTCGGAAGAAAAAGTTTGGGGACCACTGCTGTATAGAATTGAGTCTGGCTACTTAAGGCTACATTTTCCTAGTAAAGAGTATCCTCTGCTCTGCTTCCCCCATCGTATCTTGCATGGACTTCCTGCTTGGTCAATAATTTCGGTATAGTATGTGATTTACACCATCAGAGAACAGAGAACAACAAGCAGTAGTAGGTAAAAGCATAGAGGAAAAATAAAAATAAAAAGTATGACTGTACGTTGTTGTCTCATAATCTGCACTTCAATTTTGTGATTTTTGTTGTGGTATTGTCCTAACAATCCATAGCCCCTCAAAGGCGAAAACCAAAAGGCATACACTGGACCAACAAGCAGTCTTGTAGATGTCAGTGTTAAAGCATGTTGAGTGTGTAATAAAGAGGCCTATAAAGGTCAACACATTTGGTTACAAATGCAGGTAATGATCAGCCTCTTCAAGTTTGTCATGAGAAATTATTTTTGAGCACATAATAATGCAGGCTTGAACAAAATAAAACCATGAGATATAGAGAGAGAGTGTAAGAAAGAGTGTGTGTGAGAGAGAGAGAGAGAAAGAGAGGGTGTGTGAGAGAGTGTGTGTGTGAGAATGAGAGAGAGGAGAGAGGTGGGGGGGGGGGGGGGTGGCGGCAGACAAACACACAAGCAGACAGATAGACAGTCATGCAGCCAGACATATATCAGCAAGTATTCCCATTGTCAGGCCTGGAATTCCATGCCTTTTGAACTATTATGCAGAAAAGGTGATGTCCATAACCCACAAGGATTCAACCTAGCAGAGAGCTTCCAGAGAAGACCAGCTAAAAGCATGCTAGCATGTTAGCATCTCGCCACAGATGGTCAGCCAGCATAGATGAATGCCCACTGGCTTATTTCCAAAACACAACAGCTGCCTGTTATTGAATTATAAATGCCAACAGGTGTTTAACATGGCCAGATGCATAGCATTAGTACTGACAATGATAATCTGTGAGCAAAAAGTGAACTCATCTGTTTAAACAACAGGCATGTTCTCCTCCACAATGATGGATAATGGGAATGGGAACTCTAAGTGATCCCGAGGTAAATGAGGTGGGAATGAGGCTAAATTGGCATGAGACACAGCAGTGCTTTATGTAAAGTAATAGTAAGCAAATTCATTGTCTGGGATTATCCACACAAGCCTAATTAAATTAGGAGTATAAGGAGCGCACTGAGAATGTGTGTCCTTCTTCTACCAGATTTGCCTGAGAGTGAAGTTTTTGCACTCAACAGTAGGGGGAGCTGTAGTACATAGAGGCAAGAAAAAAGGCTCAGATCCAAGAGTAGGAGGCACAAGGATTGTATTGTGGCAAACAAATAAATAGCCAGAAAAAGAAGGCATGTACAGTTCGAGAGATCTCAGTATCTATTTTTCAAGAATTTTTTTACACTCTCGCTCTTTGTTGACAATTGGACAATAGTTACTGTAATAAAATGAAAACAGAAAACGTCCAGTAGGTTTATGGTGTGGTTGAATTATTTTGCCACTTTCTTCTCTAGAAGTCAGAGTACAGGTGGTGTCAACACAGAGACAAAACACATCTCAATACAAACACTGTTTCTCAGCATGTTATGGAGTAATACTCATATTCACACACACGCAATGTCAAAACTTATTTATAAATATTTTTGTTTGTATACACTCCCATAAGCACACATACACACACATATATGCTCCAGTGTGCATACACACACTCACTCACACACATACAGTAACATACAGTATCTTTTGATGACATGCAGAAAAATATAAAAATAGACATCCGTTTGTTTTTTGTAATATATACAAGCATACATATATAAATATTGTGTAAAAAAACGTATTCTTAAAATACAAAGGTAGTTACAATCACAATGTGCACACTGTATACCAAAAGAAATAAAAATGTGTGAGAAACAAAGCCGTTTCCAAATAACTAGCACTTAAACACACCTTCACAATATCAATGCCACAGAATGTCTGATACAGTGCATTATTCTCTCTGATTTCTCCACCCTCAGGTCAAATGAAACAGTGGGCGAGGGAAATCAGAAAGACTTTGACGGGGGACCATTTCACATTTTAATAGGTTCGTTTTGTTTTTGGATTGGGAGCAGTCTAGTTGTGGTGGACGTCGACCAAGAGTTTGTTGATTTCGGCCACGAGCTCGCCTGTGTCCATGGTGACCTCATGGCGACTCTCGCTGCGCTTGCTCGCTAGGTGCCCGAGTACACTCTCCAGCTCGTCCTCCTCGTAGTTCTCTGGGATCTCCTCCATGGCCGGCAGCCATTTGAGGTGCGTCTGGGTGGTAGCCGTCACGTGATTGGCTGGCCCGTGTGTTGGCGTCGCTATGTGATTGCCCGACGTATTGCTTGGGTTCTGGAAGTGTGTGTTGGCAGCCCAGGCGGCGACGCCCTGCGGGTACATGGACGAGGATGATGATGATGATGACGACGACGACTTGCCAGGGAGGAAGCCCCGTCGGGTTTCCAAGGCGACGGAACGCTCGGCCATCTCGTTGCACTCGCCATACGTGTCGAGGGACGGCGGCAGGAGGCGCTGGAACACACTGTTCATCTCAGACAAGAGAGAGCCTCCTACTCCGCACTCCTCCTCCGACTCCTTGCCAAAGGTGGAGAAGCTCTTCTTGCGGTCGCCAGAGGAGTCCACAGACTGTTGGTCTTCCTCCACCAGGGCCTGTGGCGAGGCCTCCTCCCCTGGGATGTACATGTTGGTGCGGTAGTCGGAGGAGGTGGAGGCTGGAGAGGGGACGGAGGGCATCCAGCACTGGTCAGAGTGGCCCAGGATGCGACATTCTTCAGTGCACAGTCTCATGGCTGCAGGGGACAGACACACAGACACACACAGACATGGAGGTTAATAGGATGCTCATGTTCAGTCAAGACTCGACAAAGAGACTGAATCAAGCAGGGCAGGAAAATGGGAGAGGAGCAGAGAAGACAAGTGCAGAAGAAACGAGAACAGAGAGAAAAAAAGAGAGGAGTGAAGAGGAGAGAAAAGTAAGAGAAGAGTGAAGAGGAGAGAAGAGGAGATGAGTGAAGAGAAGAGGAGAGGAGAGAAAAATAAGAGAGGAGTGACGAGGAGAGAAAAGTAAGAGAAGAGTGAAGAGGAGAGGAGAGAAGTGGAGAGGAGAGGAGAGAAAAATAAGAGAGGAGTGAAGAGAAGATAACAGATGAGAAGAGGGGAGAAGAAGAGAGAAGAGAAAATGAGTGAAGAGAAGAGTAAAGACGAGAAGGGAAGAAAGGAAAGGAAATAAGGGAGGAGAACAGACTCTTCATTAGGAAAGCAGAGCAGAGACGAGCCCTACATAAGAGACTGGAGCTGAGCAACTGGCTGGCTGGCACATAAGTGGTTAAAAGGCACCAATCAATGCTGTGCTCTTGTTCTCTGACTCTCCATAAAGCAAGAACAACTGAGAGAGCTGGCTAAAATGGGAGGCCTCCAGGGGGGAATAACATCATTCTGAAAGCAATTACTGTGAATTTTCTTCAGTTCAGACTTGAAAGCACTGAGCTGTCACTCACGGTGCACAAACTGAAAATGCATACAGATGAGTGACAAAAGTCCCTCTCGCCTGCTCTCTCTCTCTCTTTCTCTCTCTGTCTCTCTCTCTTTCCATCCCTCACTCTCCTAGCCTCTTACACTACACATTTAGGTAGAGAGAAGATACAATACAAAAAAATCTGTGTGGGGGGAGGGGGGTGTTGAGATAGCGAGGTGGGTGTTTTGCAATCAAAAAATAATGAGGGTTACTGACTAATGATGATATTGGGTTCATCCTCCAACCTAATCTGTATATATGTTTACAAAGGACACAATATGGATAGAGAAACAGACCTATGGCAGACAGCCTGCCCAGAGAGTGACCTACAGTAAGTGGTCAGGGTCCCTGTGGGTAGATGGCAATGATCCATAGGCTACAGCATCACAGAGAAAACGACCCCCTGACCGTCAGTCAAAGGGACACTTGGCCTCTGCCTGCCCGTCTCACCTGGGTGGAGTCGCTGATGGGCATCCATGTGAAAGAGGTCACTGAATCCTTCGCCGAGGAGCCGGTCAATCGGCGACTCCCGACCCATGTCACAGTCACTGTCCCCGGCATCACTGTCCCCTCTCCCACTGTCCTTCAGGCTGAACTTATCCATGTCTTGGAGGCCATACCTGACAACAAGATAGATGGGGGGGGGGGGGGGGGGGTCATTCAACTACATTCTAAAGCCAAATCTAGTCAATGAAAATCCATGTAAACATTTATTGTACTGTAAAAACCTTTGGTATAAAGTCCTGAGCTGTACATTCATCACAAAATGATGAAGCACCATTGACCATTTAATATGATAATAAAAAGAGAAAATACATCATACTGAGATGCAATAACAAAAACATGTCTTTGCAAAAATGAAATGACTGTCAACACTGCTTCTCCTGTTGAATACAGTGTGATTTGTCAACACAAACAAATGAGACAAAACAAATCACAACAGCAAGCTATGACCTCATGTGATGAGCTGTCCAATGGTATTGCAACAAAACTGGGTGACCAAGGCAACAGAGAATCTCTTTCACCAGTGCTACCGCAGCCCAATCTGAATGGGTAGTGTCCTGTTAAATATCCTGTTCTCTCAACCAAATTGAAATGACATTTCAGGATAAAGGGGTTGGGGGGGGGGGGGGGGGTAAATTACCTGTAATTCCTTGAGTACTTATTTCCTCGGAAACTTGGTCTTGGTTGGTAGTGGCCCTGATGGAGCAGTGACAGAAGCTGTGAGACTTGCTATATTTCAAAAAAAGTGACACAAATGACAAAAAATGAATACGGATGGAGACCAAGACAGACACACAGTGAATGACAATGAGGTGGAATGACAGTCGATGGATGCATGCAATGAAACAAATAGCAGGCAACCACATGATGGATGGATGAACACCCACATATGAATAAGGGCTGGTGAACAAAAGAAAAACAGTGCAGGAGGATGACAAATTTGGACTGTTGTACAAACAAAATTTCTAGCTACTACTATGAGTTCTAGTCATTGTATCAGCCATGGTTTGTGAACTGTGTGTGTGTGTCTGTGTGTATGTGTTTACATGTGTCAGCTTACATCTGTGTAACCTCCCACGCAAAAAACAGAGTGCTCTTACCTCCACAGGTGGAGTAGCATGGGCCAGCTCCAAGGCAAAGCTCTCTGGGATGTGATTGGACGATATTGTAACCAGGCTATTGAGTGACTGGCGGCTATGGTGGCTCTGCCGGCTGCTCATCTGCGCCCTCTCCGCCAGGGGCGAGCCCGCGGGCGAGTGGTGGTGTGCACGAATGGGCAGGGTCCCGTTGACCGTGGGCACCAGCGTGATATCGCCCTTGTGGATCTGCCTGGAAGGCTTCTTAGGGTGATGCTGGTATGTGGACTCGGCCACTCGGCAGTTGTAGGAGTGGGTGTCTTTCTTCTCCCGTCCACAGCGAACTGCGAAGGCCACCATGATGGCCAGGAGCATGGCGCAGATGGCGCCCAGAGAGATGATGATGATCAGGGACACGTCCAGGGAGGCCTCCCCCCCGTCGGCCGTGTGCGTGTGGATGGTGCTGTCCATGTTCTCGTAGATGGTGAACTTGAGCACAGCTCTGGCGGTCAGTGGCTCCGGCCCCTTGTCCTGGACGAGAGCCGTGACCTCCAAGTGGTCGGCCGGGATCTGCTCCACGCTGACGTTGGTGCGGATCTCACACGTCTTGCTGTCCATGGCAAAGTAGCCGGCCTCGTTGCCGGCCACAATGATGCAGGTGAGCTCGCCGTTGGCGCCGGCGTCCTTGTCTGTGGCCTGGATGGCGGTCAGCACCTGACCGGCGGGCGTGTAGCGGGAGACAGGCACGTCGGCCGTGTGGTTCCAGAGTTGTGGCGAGACGATGAACGGCGGGTTGTCGTTCTCGTCCAGGAGCGTGAGCACCATGGTGACGTTGCTGCTCAGCCGTGGGCTGCCCGCGTCCTGGGCCTGGATGGTGAACACTACCCGACTCACGTCCTCGCGGTCAAACGAGCGGAGCGCGTACACGGCACCATTGGACGGGTCCACGGTCACGTAGGTGGAGATGGAGCTGACATCCACCATGCTCTCCAGGATAGTGTAGCTCACCTGGCTGTTGAGACCCTGGTCAGGGTCCACGGCCACCACGGAGGTGAGGTATGCACCTGGTGCGTTGTTCTCAGGCTTGAAGACCTCGTAAAGGCTCTTCTCGAACCGTGGTGCATTGTCATTGTCATCGAGCACTTGCACTGTGAAGTGTTTGATGGTGGACTGGCTGGGTGAACCTCGGTCCTCGGCGACCACGGTGAGGCTGTATTCTGACCTCTTCTCCCTGTCCAAAGCAACATCAGTCAGTATCATGTAGTTTTTCTCGTAGGACTTCTGGAGCCGGAAGTGCCCTTGTCCATGAAGCCTGCATATCACCTCTCCATTGAGCCCTGTGTCCTTGTCATCCACCCTCACCAGGGCAACAAAAGTGTCCACAGCTGCGCCCTCAGATATGTATGCCACTTCCTCGTTTCCTGGTGACATTAAATTGATGCTGATCTCTGGCTTGTTGTCATTCACATCTACAACTTTAATGATGACCTTACAGTGCGCTGGCATTGAATTAGGGCCAAGGTCTTGTGCTTGTATATCAATATCAAAAGAGTTGGTTGTTTCATAGTCGACCTTTTTAATCAGAGTCAATTGTCCATTGTCTGAGTTTATTTTGAATGTCTCTTGAATTTTCGTGGACACGTGAGTACTAAAAGAGTAGACTATTTTTCCATTGGTGCCCTCGTCAGGGTCTGTGGCGTTCAGATCAATTATCATGGAGCCTATAGGTGAATTTTCCAATAGATTAATCACATAAGATGGCTTCTCAAAGACAGGGTTGTTGTCGTTTGAGTCGGCAATGTTGATTTTAAGGAGTGTGGAACCAGATTTTGGGGGAACGCCCTTATCCGATGCAATTAACTGAAGTTCATAGCTGGACCGTGTCTCTCTATCCAATTCCCTAAGCACAACGAGCTCCGCATATTTGGCACCATCGGTTCGTGTGAGGATATCAATCATGAAAAAGTCCGTTGCTGGGGTCAGGGAGTATGTGTGAAGAGAGTTATCTCCGACATCAGGGTCCGTTGCGCTGTCCAAGGGAATCCGTGCGCCTACAGCCGCACTTTCGGAAATCTCTATGGGAATTACTGACCGCGAGAATTGAGGAGCGTTGTCGTTAATGTCAAGTATTTGTATCTCGACGTGGAACAACTGCAAATGTTCCGTAGGCAGGGTCAACACATCGAATTCGATAGAACAGTTCACATTTTTCTCGCACAGTTTTTCTCTGTCTATTTTTGACCTGATGCTGATCTCGCCGTCTTGTTCGCGCACAGACAGTAATGTGCTCCCTCTTTGCATTGCCTTGAAACGCGAAGACACCGAGCTTGGAAGTTTCGACAAAACATCAGCTACATCCTCTTTTAGTCGTGCAATAACAGTTCCAATCCTTTGTTCTTCGTAAACCTGGTACTTCAGTGTCTTGCCAGTTACATGTTGTATCAGTATCATCATCACAAGAAGTTTCAATGTTCTTGTAAAAATAAACGCACCATTCCTGTTGATATCCATGTTCTCAGTTCTTCTCTTTTATGTTCAGTGAACCCAAATCGAAAAAAAAAATGCTCAAATTACTTTTTTGTGCCCAAAGTTATCGATTCAAAAGCATTTTCACAGAAATGGTCACCCTGTGTGCTGAAAAACGCGAGAGGTACCCAACGAAATCTATTGAAAACGTGACCACACTCACAATATCTTCTGTGTTATCCGGAGAGAAATCTGTTGCATGCATCCACTTAAGCACAGAGCGCAGGTTGTGGTTAGTATGTGTGTATGTGCGCTCGATGCAGTGCCTCCCGCTGTCTGGGTTGCCACTTCAGACTGACTGGCCCAAATAGCCCAGCTCTTTGGGGAGAAAAAATGCGCCTCAGCCTTGCTCCGTGAGGACTAAACGCTTCCTAAATCAAGTACTGCCCCTCAACCCTCCCAGTCAGTGACCATTGAATACAGACCGGCTATAGATCCATATTAAAGCGACAGAGTGGGTAAGAGGTGTGTGCGTGTGTGTGTGTGTGTGTGGGGGGGGGGGGGGCAAACCCCGCCCTTTCGGGTACCCCCCACCCCACCCCACCCACCCACACCCCCCATCTCCCTCCTCCTGCCCAACAGAGGCAAGACAAAATAACTCAAGACAAACTTTCGCCATCAACGTTTGGTTGGGTCTTTAATTATTCATCGACACGGGCTAAAAGGTCTTTGGTGGTTGAGTAGACACGAGAGCAGTAATGTGCAACAGATATACCAGATATGCACTCTCTCGCAAAGTAACATTAAGGAGTATAAACAGGAATTTAAAAACAGTTTATTGGTATTATGGTCGATCATGTGCTCCAATCAGTGTCATATTTCGCATAGCATTAAGATTGGCAAATAGTAACTTAATTTCAATTCAATTCAATTGTATGGAAAGGGACGTTTTCTCATGCGTGCATCGTCTTTAAGCAACCCACCAAATCATCACGAATGGGTTGAAGACTGAGTCACGCCGGTGTACATTTTTGTCCCCGTGAATAATGTCAGTTTACAAAGCTCTGATACCCTGATGAATAGCCGATCAGTTCCAAAAAATTAATATCCGTGTGAGCTTTTCAAGATGAACATGCGCAACTGGGACCTTGCAATACCGTTGCCATCTGGCGAGGGTCGCTGGCACCGAACCCCGGTCACTGTGCAGATTCATCTTTGAACAAACTCCTATTCAAAATACTAAGACCAAAATTAGTTTCCTTTACAAAGCGAAACAAATCCTATTCCGTTAGCTCACGTTTTGCTCCCTCAGGAAGGAGTGATGAAAGAGTATAAGAACACCACTCTGAAAGCCCTTTTAAAAGCATCAGCAGATGTATTAATGGCATGACATTTTACCAGCTTTATTAAACATCTAAGGATGGAAATGTTTGTGCATGGTGGGTGCCATTGTATCTGGCTTGTGGTTTATTTTTTTTCTTCATCATCATCATCATCATCATCATCATCATCCTCACCACCATCATCATCCTCATAATCATCATCTTCTTCTTCTACGTCTTCTTCTTAATATTATTATTACATCTAACCACACTGAACCAGTTCTGACTTGGATGCGTTTTCATTCTGCCTGAAATGTCCGTTTTGTTTAGAATACTTACTAAGCAAGTGGCCCCTAAATTTGGGTGCCTGTGACCTTGGAATACTAAAGGCAGGGATCGCCTAATGCCTTTCTTTTGTTTGTCCATTTATTCTTTTCATACCAGCTATGTTTGTAAAACGTTTGCATTTTCTTTGCCAAACACATAGACTCCATTTTTAACCTAGTTTGATACGGACGGGTGCTCGCTTTGGCGCGGCAAGCACAGAGAGCTGTAATGCAATTATCCTAGCGCGGGACGAAGCGCTAATCACATTGGCAGAACAAAGACGTCAAAGTCCGCCAGAATTTCCACACATTTAAGGGGCGCTGGAATGCCCCCTCCCTTTCCTATGAAAAAAGATGTAGATGCTAAGTAAAAGCAGATGCAAGCTTAATACATTTAGGCATGGTCTCTCAATAGAAATCCCCTATTCTGTTTTAAACTCTTACTTCTTCAAACGTGTGAACAAATTCACTAATGATACAAACGCATTAGTCAAGGATGACAGTTGAACTAAAAACAAAAACTGGCTGAGAGATGGAGCAATATTTTCCACTCCTCAAAGTATTTGCTATTTTCAGATTGCCTCACATTTAGGAAGATGTGGGATATGTGTTGATGGATTGGTGAATGAATGCATACATTGCCCACAGACAGACAGAGAACAGCAATAGTCAAGCTAAATAAGTTGACTATCATGGTGTAAGCTACAACTTTATAACACATCATCATCATGTTGAATAAAGACCAAGACCATCGTTGCTGCTGCTCAGCCCTCCCTCGGCAATAAAGTCAGGGTATGCATTTAAGGCTGTCATTGATATGCTGAACTTTGCTCCGTCCAGACAATAGACGTAGCAGGTGGGGGTACAATCGAGATGAGGATCGACTCAAGCTGTGGGGGTAAAGTTTTCTCCTCCTTTTTCTAAGCGGAATGCGCCCAGTCGCTCGTCCTGGAGCCACCGTTGTAAAGGCACGCGAGCATCTGTCGCCTCGTCTGCCTGATTATCCCTCATTCAATTAGCTGACCGGTAGAACTTTTTGAATGGTCTGGCCTTTCAATAAGCGCTGTTCGTGAAGGCCTCCGACAAAGCTCATTGTTATTCATCCACACACCAAACTTTCCCTTGCTTTCACTAGCATCGACTTTTTTTTAATGATTTTATGAGACGTTAGATCCCAATGCGGCCCGTGATGAAGGATAACAGGCTTGTTTGGTGGGGTGATGCATGCAGTGCGCACGCTTACAATGACCATATTGAGATTTGTGTCGACTTGAGGGCGACAATTTTATTGCAGCGCTGTGAAAGACTAGTGAAAGACTCCTTGTAGTCTGACTGTGACTGCGCAGCATGGGGAATGGGCAACTCCCCGGTTTAGCACAAAACACTGCAGCCAATGTGGTGGTGCTGAAATCAAAATCTACCTCAACATCTGTAAACAACTCCATGGAGGGCCTTTATATGAAATCAGACAGTAGGCTACTTGCTGTTCCCAATTACATGGCACCCAATTGAGAATGTTAACAAATATTAGACTTGAGAGCTGTGTTTGTGTCAACTGTCTGTTCTGTCTTGAGCAAAGGAGCAAAATTACAGCGCCTTGTTATACTGTATTTTGCAATGACTAGATAACCCACTATCTAAACCACATTCATACATAGGTATATGTATGAATATGATTGCAATATGTAGCATTATTATACATTAATACATTTATTTCAGAGTCTAATGCTATTCATGTTCATTATGGATGGTTTGTACAATGTGTTAAGCCTTCTTTCCCTATTTTCTTCCCCCTCATGCCCCCCCCCCCCCCCCCCCCCACACACACACACACCCCACCCTTACTTCTGAGTTGGCCCCCACCCTTACTTCTGTGTCAGTCTGTGAATCAACAGAGCCTAGTGCCATCTCGGCAGCCTTCCTGTGTGGCCAGGCTATGACTAACAAAAGCATGCCCTGCTTCCAGCACAGGAACACTCAGAAGAGACAAATCGGCCTGACATTGACGGTCACTGAGGTTGCTTGTTTGTTTTTTGAGCAACAAACTGCAAGGCTTCCAGAGGAACAGAGGGGACAGTAAAAAGAACAACTACTCATGACACCCGCTGCTTCTTGAGCCTGACATTGTGCCTCCTACATTTTCCGCTCTTCCTTCTCACCTATTTCTCTGTCTGTTCCTTTCTCACTCTGTTTCTTAAACCTTCTCCTCCTATGCCTTCTCTCTCTCTCTCTCTGTTTCTCTCTATGTTGGATTCACAGGAAGTCACCTTGAACAAAGCAAATAAACAAGCCAAGTAATTTAGAAGGCAGTGGGAAATGTTCTCTGTGAGGCACTATTAAGCCGGGACTGACATGCCAGTGATTTGTCCAGCTACTCTGGATATGTGTCCCTACATAGTGTGATTGACACTTAATTTGCCTGAGACAGATTACTGGAGAAGCATGTGACTTTGAAAATTGGAATTTGCTGAAACAGGTCATGGCATGATGTTTTTCATCAAGACGATGAGTGTGCGCTAACACAGCCTTACTCAACAAGTCAGTTGAGCCTGTTTATTTTTAAAAGCAGTGTTTTAAGAGAATGGCGCCGAGCATGCAAAAATAAATAAGGTGGGGAGTAGTTTACATGTTCAGTCGACTTACTCGTCGGCTGTTTCTTCTTACTTCATACAACCTTAAAAAGGCCTAGCATGGACAAATATGAGCTCACTCACATATGCACTCAAACCTCACGTGAGTAGATCATTAACAGAAAACAGTTGTTAGTCCTTTCAATGCTTGGACTCTATTAAACAAGACCCCTCTCTCTCCATTTACTCCAACATTCACCCCACGTCTCCTCCAACAAGCAACAGGGACTGATTACATGCATGTGTGTGTGTGTTTGTGTGTGTGTGTGTGTGTGTATGTTTGGAAAGAGAGGCATGACTTAAAACATCACCACATGCTGGCTCCAGGCATTTGGGCGAACATGCTGGAAATGGTGAGGACCTCCAGAGCCCCACAGCAAGACGCTGGGTATTTAGGGGTCCCTGGGTGCGCTGCCTTCTGATGGGGGGCTCCATGTGGGAGCCAGGGATTTATGGAGCACAGTGCCAGCTGCAGACCAGAACCACTGACCTAGTACTGCACAGGGGTGCTTCTGCGGCCTCATGTGTTGGCCATCATTTCCCTAGAAACAAGCCTCTGTGTGTGTTTGTGTGTGTGTGTGTGTGTGTGTGTGTGTGTGTGTGTGGACACAGTCTCCAAGTCGTCTGTGGGTATGGTAGTATATAAAAGAAGGAGTCTTTGTGAGTAGGATTAAAATCCTTTATATAGTACATAGACTGGTGCATAAACATTGCATGGAGCACAGTTCTCATGCCACCAATGTGACTATGTTATGTTACAGTACATGTGTGCATATCTACCAGCATACCTTCCACTGTTCAGTCATGATGACTCAATCCAATCTAATATTCTACTAATTATGCTCATATGATATATGTTATTTAAACTGTAATGTTCAATAACTGCATGGATTGATGAAACTAATCTTAGATCTGAGCAATTTAGATGCAAGTCATGTTTGTATATACAGGAGAATTAATATACATTGACAACTCAACATCCTTTACTAATGAGCATATAGATGATCAACTACAGCAACTTAGCAACTGGCTTGCTAGTAGCTCATGCTTTAGAGGCACTGAAATGGAAAAAAAAGGATTAAGTCTTGAAAGAAGTTACTACGAACGCCATGCCACAATAACCTACCAGAAATGTCACTGGATGCATGCGCAGCTCGTAGGAGGCCAATACCGCACAAGGAATCCCGCGGTGAAGGCAGGAGTCAGGTGGACAACAACGTTGTGCAGCTAGGACGTCGGCATTTAAATTAAAAGTTAAAATTTATATAGCCACTTCTTGTAAACTGATTGGCTCACCTCCGAATGCCAAGAGCCACTTGCAATGGCACTACCGGGCTAGACAAGGGGCGTGGACCTTGTCCTGTTACACTTGCTAACATCAAAGCCCTTTTAGGCAAGTCCCTCCACTCAGCAGCCATAATGCAACACTTTTTGGGCACTCATCGGGCATCCTATTCGGCAGAGATGCGCGTGCGCAAGGCTTCACGACACCAACAGTGCTCCAGCGGCGAGTTCACAACACATGATTGGCACGATGTGTGCACAACGAACTTACGAACTTAATGTTCGGAGTTTAATGTCAAAATTGGATATGGTTAAATTATGGGTCCGGTCAACTGATGCTGACGTTGTTGTTTTATCTGAAACCTGGTTGACCAAATCTGTCCTTGATAAAGATATTAGCATTGATGATTATAATGTGTATCGCTCAGATCGCCCAAAAAGGGGGGGAGGTGTTGCTATTTATATCAAATGCAAATTCAACTCTACTTTAGTGCTCTCAAAATCAGTGAGTAAACAATTTGAGTTTTTGGCCTTAAACCTTGAAGTCTCCAAAGACCACTATATCAGGTTAGTTGGTTGTTATAGAACTCCATCGGCAACAAATGACTCTACATCTACACTATCAAATTTGTTAAGTCAAGTTATTTGTAATGACACTATTGTTGTTGGTGATATGAACTGGGATTGGCTAAGGCCTGTATCAGATGCTTTTAAAGAGCAGTGTGACATTTTGAATATGACCCAATTAATTAACACTCCTACTCGCCCAAATCCTAAATGTCCAGAGAAATCATCTCTCATTGATCTAATCCTGACCAATGCCCCTTTTAAGTACTCTGCAATAGGTGTTTTTGCTAATGATGTGAGTGATCACTGTGTGATTGCTGCTGTTAGAGACACTAAGGTGCCCAAGTCTGCACCTCGTATTGTTGAAAGGCGGAATATGAAAATGTTTGTTGAGCAGGGATTTTTACATGATTTATTTTATTTTGACTGGAGTAGAATTGCCCTGATTGATGATGTGGAATTAGCCCTGATCTTCTTTCAGAATAGTTTCCTAGACATTCTTAACAGACATGCACCTTTTCGCAAATTTAGAATTAAGGGGCGGGACAATCCCTGGTTTACCTCTGAGATTTCTAATTTGCTCCACGAGAGAAATGCAGCCTGGGCAAAAGCAAGGAGGTCAGATACTGACGCGGACTGGCTTGTTTTCAAACAGTTGCGAAACAGATTCACATCACTCTTCAGAAAAGCTAAAGCTGATTTTTTTCTAAAAACCACCGAGAATCTGAATGACCCAAGAAAATTCTGGAAAACTATCAAGTCATTATCTGCATCTACTAAACCAACAGGTTTTCCGTTGTCTTTGGTTAAGAATGGTGTAACTATAGTAAGTAGAAAGTAGAAATGTTCAATTGTTTTAATGAGCATTTCATTTCATCTGGGTTTTTGTTTGATTCTGTTGCCCCTACAGTGTTGGAGCCTGTAAATAATACCTTTACTACTGCCGCCAACACTTTCTTAGCTCCTTCTCTGTTGCTGATGTTCATAAAGCCCTAAAACAATTAAATCCTCGAAAACCTGCAGGCCCTGATCACTTAGAACCTTTCTTCTTGAAATTAGCTGCAGATATCCTAGCTGAACCTCTGACACATCTTTTTAATCTTTCACTGGTCACAAACAAAATCCCCAAGGTATGGAAGTCTGCTTATGTTTTACCACTTTTAAAAGGAGGTGACCCAACCTTGCCTAATAATTACAGACCCATTTCAAAACTTTCAGCATTGGCCAAAGTGTTGGAATCCTTGGTTAGTGAACAAGTGAAAGAGTATTTAAACGCTCAGTCAATTTTATCTAAGCATCAATCTGGTTTCAGGACTAAGCACAGCACTATCACTGCTGCTACAAAAGTAATTAATGACATAGTCAAAGCGCTTGATGATAAGAAACACTGTGTGTCTCTATTCATTGATCTGTCCAAAGCGTTTGACACTGTTGACCATAACATACTAGTTAATAGACTGATCAGTATAGGTATGTCTCAGCACTCTGTGGGCTGGTTTGTCAACTACCTCACTGATAGGACTCAATCTACGCAAGTTGCAGGCCTGACGTCAAAATATGCATCAATCTGTAAAGGGGTCCCCCAGGGCTCCGTTCTGGGCCCACTTTTATTCACTATTTATATAAACTGTCTGGGGGAGAATGTACAACATGCATTTTTTCATTTTTATGCAGATGACACTGTTATTTATTGTTGTGCTGCTACCATAAGGAAGGCATTTGAGCATTTGCAAACTGCTTTTCACAGAGTGCAAGCACAGCTTTATCAATTAAAGCTTGTGCTTAATGCTGAGAAGACCAAAGTAATGGTCTTTTCAAACTCAAGGAAAAATAAGTTAG
Organism: Alosa sapidissima; assembly: GCF_018492685.1. Taxonomy (NCBI): domain Eukaryota; kingdom Metazoa; phylum Chordata; class Actinopteri; order Clupeiformes; family Clupeidae; genus Alosa; species Alosa sapidissima. The sequence goes on from NC_055957.1 coordinate 34,600,311, forward strand.
ACCTGAATATTGTTACCAATCAGGGTAAAATAATTGAGATAGTTTCATCTTATAAATACTTAGGATTTTTAATTGATGACCACCTTTCTTTTAAGCTTCATATACAGAACTTAGTGAAAAAGTTGAAATTGAAGCTAGGTTTTTTCTTTAGGAACAAATCTTGTTTTACTTTTTCTGCCAGAAAAAGGCTAGTCGATGCCACATTTCTTCCTATTATTGATTATGGTGATCTGTTGTACATGAATGCCCCATCAAAGTGTCTTCAGATGTTGGATGCTGTGTATCATGGAGCTTTAAGGTTCATTTCAAATTGCAGACCCCTAACTCATCACTGTAAACTTTACTCCACAGTGAATTTGCCCTCTCTGTCAAATCGCCGACTTACTCACCTCTATATCTTCATATATAAGGGCATTATAGGCAGGCTTCCATGTTACATATCTGAATTTCTTTCTTTTACACAGAATACTTATGCCTTAAGGTCTCAGAACACTATTTTATTGAATGTACCTCAAGCCCGGACAGAGTTGTTCAAGAAGGCTTTCATGTTTGCTGCACCTTCTGCATGGAATGAACTACAGAAAACACTCAAACTACAGTGTCTAATTTACTTAAATGATTTTAAAGGTGTTGTTAAAGCCATAGAACATGAGTCCATCCAGTGCAAATGTTTTAATTAATGGTACTTTTATTTAATCTGGAATGCACTTGAGTTGTCTTGCCTCTTTTGTGTTTGTTTTGTGATTGTGATGTGTAACTATTTGTTCTGCTATCTTGGCCAGGTCTCTCTTGAAAAAGAGATTTTATATCTCAATGAGACTAACCTGGTTAAATAAAGGTTATAATAATAACAACACAGCACATAATTGGCTCAATGTAGTCACATCACACCACATGATTGGCTCAATGTATACACATGTCGACGTTTTGGCGAGGAAGGGGTGGGATAGGTGTAGACAACGGCCATATTGGCGTTACAAACTAACCCCATGCATTTCTATGGAGGATTTGGTGGTGTGTCTCCTCATTAGAAAATCTCTGCTAACATAACAAACTGGCTGGCAGACACCTTGCAAATAACCTTAGACTTATTTTCTCAATAACTTTTACAATATCTAAGCAAGAAAAGGGTAAACAAATAAGATTAATATTTCAGCAGGGCAGTCTATGGAGTTTTCATTTTGACTACCATTACGGTGCTGAGCAACCCAAACACGCAGAACTTCAAAAGGGTCACGCCGGTGTCGAGGCAACGGCGTAATCAATGCATGGAGTCGACGCAGAAGCATAAATCAGCCTTTAGGCTCAACACAGTGCCACACAACAATACCATTTCTTCATTATGCTCTATAAATTTAATTTAAACCAAACTGAACCATACATCACCTCAATAACTGACATTCTGATCCTGACCTATGGGGTCCTGCCAATGCTATAAAAAAAACACGGTATTGACTGACATCAAAACATGAAAACCATCTGTGATTAACATAAAGCTGTCACTTGTCAAGTGTCATACACACCAAAATAAAGCATACATGCTTGCTCGGAAGGGATTCAAACAGAAACATTCCGATAAAATCTGAAGCCAATCAAACAACCAGGACGCATTAGTGATTTCACTAATGAGCAATTCATTCAAATCAGCGCCAGACTGCATTGGATAAATAGTAAAAAAGTAGTCCTTTCAAGAATGTCTTTCTGGCTCTGAGACTACATAGCCTATAGTGTGCGCTAAGGATGCCAAAGACTGGAGTAGTGTTAGATGGATGGATACATGTTAGAGAGTATGTGAGTGAATAAGTGAGAAACAGAAGTCAAAAGCTCACTGCATCTGTTATGGTTTAGATATCACCCTGTGTCTTGTGTCTGTAAACTTGAACCCTGTGCCATAAGACTGACAGAACTCATATATACTGTAGCCTATGTCATGCAGATACCACAAACAGTCATAAGGGTTTCATCCCATATTATTTACACTGACAGCCTACAGTATTGCAGAGAGATTTTAACACAATCTGTGACCACATGGCTGTTCCATTACTTCTTTATACTATGACATAAGCATCCATGCTGTGGTGTCCACAGAGGGTTCAAGTAAGTGAAGTTAGTGAGTGAGCGAGTAAGTGAGTGAGAGAGTAATTCGCAAGAGAGGGCTAGTCTAAATAGACTTTCCACACAACATCCAAGTTCAAAAGATTTGGATGTCTGGGGACCAATAACACAGTGCATGTCTTTAACATAGGGAAGCATACAAATCACACTGATCCTCATAATCACAGTTAGTTCCCCATGTAATGAGAAAAACGATAATTTGCCTCCCTTTTGCAACTTTTAAAAAATAATCAAACATTCAAAAATGCCCCCACACTCCCTCAAATCTCTGGGTCACGGCACTGTTTGCAACGTGAAAACCACCTCCCTGAACTCCCTTACTTTCTTTTTTTCTTTTTCTCTCTTTCTCTTTCTCTCTTTCAGAAACTCTTTTTTCGGAGGTAATGGGCTATTCAGTGCGACAGGTTTAATTTGACTCTCCCTTCTCTGCACGTTTAATTAAAGCAGGGGGCTTCTAATCACATCCTCAGCAGGCTAGCTACTCATAATGAGTTGGAAAGGGAGATCTTTACCTCCCACAATTGAAGGAGGGAAAAATAGAGATGGAGAGCCTCTAAGAGGGAGAGAGAGGGAGACTTAAAAATGAGCTATCTATCACGGCTCAGTCTTCCTCTGTCCTCGGCACTGTTGTCACTGCTCAAGAGGCTGAAAAGGCTTTTATTATTCAAAGGGGCTTATAGGGTCAGAGGGTCATCGTGGAGCCTTACAAAGGGACTCTGTCACCGTCAACCCAGTCACCAGTCACAAAGTGTGTCACCAAACAGCAATCCACAAGAGCCAATTAACATAGTCAGTCGTCTGGCCTACAGCAATAAGGATTGCACTTCTGCTATTTGCTTTCTGCAAATTTGATCTTATTTGCAGGTTAAAGCATATGCACATTGGGTTAATGTGAGGGACATATTGAATAGACTATGTGCATGAAAGGGTTTTCCTGTACGCTCATGTATTTCTGGTGCAGGGTTAACTGTGTTGTGATGAAATCTTCTATTATATTTTGCTCCTTACGTTTTCACTCTGACACTGAATATCCTGTTTGCCTGATAATAACAATTTTAACACACCCATAAATCCTTCTTTATCGTAACATGCTGATTCTCTCGTGCAACACCCAACCGGGTCCATGTAGACACTAATTACATTAAGAATAGCGCCAGGTTCAAACACACCTGGCTCCACCGGAATCAAACCAGCACACAGAGAGCCTGTCGTGCACTTAGCGTATTTACACATGGAATAGTTGAGAGGAAGATATATATATATATATATAAATTCACTGCTTGATTATGAAGGATTTCGTTTTTGATCCACGGAAAGAGGGAAATGCAGGCTAATGCTAACATCTAATGATATCTCTATCTTTTGTTGTCGTCAGGAGCTGTTTGTGGCCTTGGGAGCCAGAGCTTCTAGCCTGACCAGGTCGGTCGGCGATCTCTGAGTGTTAATGAAAAAAAAGGCTATCAGACAGCAGCATCTCTTGGCCAGGACGTCGGTGGCAGCGCTGATGAAATTGCTATCAGCCCACAGCATCCGGCCAGCCAAAGCTGTCACTCTGTTCCCGCCGAAATGCCACAAGTGGAGCAGGGCGAGGCGGGAGGGAGTGAGCGAGTGAGCGAGCGAGACACTGATAACAAAATGGTGTCATATCAGCTTCTATCTTATCTTCTACAGGGCGGCATCAGGGCAGGCTAATTGGAAAAGGTACAGATGAATGCTGTAGAAGTGAACAAGGGTAATGGAGGGGGTAGGTATAGGGTTGGGAGCAATGCAAGCGTAGGAAGGAAACACAAGTTAATCTTGAAGGAGTTTTTTGTCGTTATTTCACACTGATCGCCACCATATATCCTCCCCTTTCTGTCAAGCTCGGTGTGTCGTGTCTTCAGGGCTGCCTTTCACACACAGTCAGCTGTTGAAAACAGCTTCATACACATGATGAGATTTTTGAAATGCCAAGTAGAACTCTTATCTTGTCCTTGCACTTTGTTCACTCTGTTCACGTGTTTGTCTTGCCTTGAGTTGTGCTGTTCTGCTTTTCTTCCCAACATCTCTTTGGCTGTTTTGAAACACTCAAACTGACATTGTGCCATATTTAGGGCCTGACATTTAGGGCAACAGCGTGACGGAGAGCTGAGCAATAGCTATGCCCCGTGATGTGCTTTCATGTAGGTCTGCTCATCGTAGTAACTCAGATCTTTCTTTACACAGAGCACACCAGTTTGAGTAATTTGGGCCTATAGTATGATACACGTATAGATCCAAATTCAGACCCATACAGTATGTTCAAAGTCAAAATCTTTTGTGCCTTTCCATATGCAGGATGTGGCTGGGCTCAAAGAGTGGGTCAAAGAGAAACACAGAATTAGATTAGATTAGATTCAACTTTATTGTCATTGTGCAGAGTACAAATACAGAGACAACGAAATGCAGTAGACAACAAAATGCAATGTGAATAAAAAGAAAACATTAACCAATATATATTGATATAAAAATGTTCGGATGACAAGTGAAAAGAATCAGAGGATCAAATATGTCCCCGTTGTTAGTTTGTTTCCTCATCAGTATTGTTGTGCATTAATGAAATAATGTGTGCTTTTCACATACCTTTGGGTAATGTTCAAAATCACACAGGAAATAGAGATTTATTTGCAAATGATTAAATTCAGAAAAGACTCCTACAGAAAACAAAAACCGTGCACTGGAGGTGCGAATAGTGAGTAGCGTTGTTGACTGTTGTGCTTTATACAGCGCTTGTTCTGTGCCTGTCTTCGGCGGAGCAGGAGGCTGTTGTGGAGTCAGGTGGAGCTGCTAATTTCCTTGGCAAGTCATTCTTAGGCTCTGCTCACCTCCATTTGAACCATTGTTGGAATAAAGAGGGGTTGGGGAAGAGCGTGTCAGTTATGCATTTAGCCGTGCTCATTAGTAATAGCTGTTTTCCACCCCCTGTTTTTAGTAGCTCGCAGAGACAGGATTTGAGGTAAGGTGGGGGGTGGGGTGGGGGGGGGGGGATCGCTCGTTTAAACCTTCTTCTCACCTCTGATTCAAGTGCCAAGGGCTGCTGAAAAAGAGGGAGAAAAAAACAAGAGAGGTTGTGAGATGTTGGGTTTTGATCTAAGCTGACTTAATTGGGTCAGGATCTAGCCTGTTGAGGCTATGGATTCTCCTCTATCCTGCCCTCACATTGCCTCTCTCTCGGCGTCTCTGCCGCAGGTTACACTCTGACCTGTAGTGATGCACAGCTAGCAGGTTGGACCAGCACCTTGCCTGCAGACCTGCTTAGCTTACTCACTGTCTCATCTGAGCAATACTATTAAGCGTTCATCTCAAATTATGTGAAGACAAATGCATACAGACTTGGCATCCTGCCTGAAGGGTCTGTGCTTACTCACCTTATTATAGCTATATGCAACAACATAATCAACCAACAAGCTCTAGGGAAGTAGTACATGCTCTGGTCTATTTGTACTGCAAGCGCTAGAGAAGTAGTACATGCTCTGGCCTATGTGTACTGCAAGCGCTAGGCAAGTAGTGCATGCTCTGGTCTATTTGTACTGCATGTACATGTGTAGGACACTGACACCTAGTTGAATATCTCGGCCCTCATGGGCAGTTGTATTGCAGGGAAACTGGTAGATGTCATGAGCATGGTTGACTGGGGGTTCATGCAGGCTCATGCAGTGAATAACAGATTACGGAAGAACTACGATGGCAGACAAGGCGTTTTCTAAAGTGACTGATGGCTGTGCAGAAAAAAGAAAATGGCTCCAAATCCCTGATGTGAGCTGATAAGCCCTCGAGACAAACAACAAAAAAATATACCTCCCATATACCTCCCTGCCTCTCTGTCATGCTCTCCCTTTCTCCAGTTGTTCTGGCTTCACTCTCACCCTTTCTTCCTCTCGGCAGGGCACGGCCAGGCAACAGTGGGAGAGGCACGGAGAGCCGGAGACGGAGGGAACCTTAAATCAATTTCATCTGCTCTTGTGGCTTTAGCCCTTTTTTATTACTTTCTCCCACTTTCTCTGTCTTTCCCGGTTCCTTTCACTAAGGGGGCCATATGGCGACTGGGATCCTGGCCCCGGCGAGATGTGTGGGGGGCTTGGGCGTGGGACAAAGGCCGCTGCTTGGTCAATGATGCTCATGAATGCATGGGGACACGGGGGGATGAAAGAGACCTGTAGCCGTGTCATGCAGGGCTCCAAGTGGGAGGGGACGCTCCAGATGACATCACAAAACGAGGGACAATGGAGAGAGCAGGTTCCTCTCTGGGGTGCACTCCACCTCCCGCTAAGGAGCAAGGGCTAATTATCAGTGCTGGCAGCTCAGAGGCAGGGCCGGAGCGCTGGGGTGTGTGTGCGCGGGTGTTTGTGTGGGTGTGTGTATGTGTGAATCACATTCATCCACCCACCCACACACAGCCACACACAAACGTGTACACACACACACACACACACACACACACACACACACACACACACACACAAAGATTTTTTATATTTCATCACTTGGTGATATTTCATTTGCACTCAATGTAAAAAGAAATGACTGATCAAATCAGCAGAATAACATGACATGCATAGTAGACTGCACTCCCAAAAGAACTTCTCTAGTTTCAGTGTGTTGCATAAGGGTTTCGTTTGCCTTGTACCCACAAAGATCAGAGAGATAGCTACAAACAGGCAGATTTAAATTGTGCCAACTGCAGTAATGATACATTTTCTGTGTGTGTGTGTGTGTGTGTGTGTGTGCATACGCAGACAGTGGTCGGCAGGCTTCGTTTCCAGAGAGCTCATGTAGCCTAATATTTGGCAAAGGGATCCTCTTTTTCACTGCCACTCATTTGAGCTTCATTATCCCCCTTCTATACCCATTTGGCCGAGTGAGAGAGTAAAAAAGCAGCACATTTAGCCGAGGAGAAACAGAATCACAGCCATGCTGCAGACCTGCTCACAGGACCACTGCTCTTTTCTTTGCCCCAAACACACTTCAGCCATCCCTCTTCCCTTCCCTCCTTCCCTCCCTCCCTTCCAAACACACATCTGTTTTCAGGCCCTCTTGCATGCAATGCGAGCATTGGCACCCTCCTCTCATTATTCTGGCCAAACAGCCCGCCCAGAGCTCTGACTTTTTGTTGCCTTTGTGTGTGTTGATTATCTTAAATTATTCCATCTACAACAGACAAACAAAAGCCCTTGTGAGAATATGGAGAGAGGAACAGTTGGTCACTCTTGTGCTTCATTCATTCCCTCTGTCCACACATCATTACCCCTGCTAAACTTACTGTTTTGGAGGAGAAAAGGCTTTGGCTGGTTGGTCACAATCAAACCTCTGGGGCTGTTAGTCTCGTCGTGAAATCCCCTGCACATGGGTCAGTATGTGTATGAATCAGAACATAACATGGCTATAGTGCTATTATCCGTAAAGCATGGGGACTTATATGTGTAGGAATGTTCATTATTGTGTTTGAGAGATGTTTTATGGGAACATAGTGGAACCATAGCTAAACTTGCATGGTGTGAAGCACATCTATGGGGACGATTCTTTCATCAAAGTCTCTGGGCAGTGTTATATGACTACAATGACTGAAGTGAAGGAAGGAAGTCCAAAATGTACTGAATCAGAACAGAAAGAGAGAAATGGAGGCTACCACTTATGCCTGCTGGATAAAATATTGTTCTGTTAAAAAATGGACATGGCTTTAAAAAGTTTACTCAACCTGATTCATTATCTATTCAACTTTTTTCTCGGCAATATATTTTTTTTGTCAGTGTTCATAAAATGAACCAACCTCCATCCCAATATACCATTTAGAAAGAGACTAGAGGAACTGCCATCTAATCTCTTTGTGTTCCGCTGAAAAATGGAACCTAATACATAGTTCTAATGGAACATGGATAAGTTTGGGTGGCTGGGGGTTGGGGGAGTCTCTCATGAAAAAGGGTAAAGCCACAGTACTTAATCATCTTTCCCAAAATGCCAGTAAACCCTTTGAGATGGTTATTTGGCAAGAGCACTGGCCACTGAAGATAAAGCCAAAGGGAAGGCTGAAAGTCTTTGATAGTATCTGTGAAGATATTATATTTCATCTAATATTGTTATTTTGTAGAATAAATGTACCTCCGTTTCTCATTTTCATACATATAGATTGTTTATATATTGTGTATATATGAATATAAAAGTTGTTTGCTTATTGGTTTAACAGTCATGGTTTAATGCTCTCTCTTAAGTCCCGAAAGAAAGCAAGCATGACTTCTTACCTTCCTCCTTTCCTGCTTCTCCTGCACTTGACAAATCACCCACCATCTGGAAGCTTTAATGATGATAAACTCTCTTCTTGTGGTTTTTAAATACAAAGCAGGAGGCTGGGGGAAAGGGGAGACACTTAAAAATAGAAGAAGCACTACATTATCCCCCAACCTTAATTGCTGAACTCTCCTTCATAATTTCTCTCATGATGCTGTTTCCTCAAAAGAAAAATTTGGCTTTTAGAGAGACTCTTACAGTATTGCAATATAATGCAGTATGTTGAAGTCAAGGAGTGAAACAAATTGACTGAAAATTATGTGATGTAGACTGCCAGGAAAATGTCAGTGAAACAGAAAAGTCATGACGTGGTAATAATCTTAGTGTTGTGCACTTACTCATATTTTCAAATTATCAACCCATAAAGCACTAGTTCTAAATTATGGTTTCTTTCCCTAAAGCACTTGGCTGGTAGGGCTTTTTCCCTTTTTTGTTCATTCTGTGTGCTTGATGGTGGCTGTTTAAAATGGATGCCGGAATAATGACTGTCAGAAGACAGGCAAAGCTCTCCCACTATTGTTTCAGTCTCCAAGGAAACGCAATTTAAAAACCCCACAAATGGGTGCTCAGTGTAGTTTTTGTTCATGCTGAATGCCTGCACTCTTATCTTCGCGTGACTATGACTTCCAGAGGCACTATGATTAGAGTAGAAAGCGCTATCCTGTAACGGTCATGAAAGTGGTGGGCTGAGGAAAGGATGGAACAGCGGCAACGGCATCACCTGAGCCATTGCGGGTACATGTCGCTTTAGACAAAAGCATTTGCTAAATACCAATCAACGTTAACTTTAAAAGATTTCAAATACCTTCCAAGTCCAAGATAAATGATTTCAGGTGTGATTATTGTGTAAAAACAGGAGTCATTGTTCTCAAAATGTAAATGCCATAGAGTTCCTGGGATTCCCCACATACAGTATGGATGAGTGTGCATGAGACTTTGTGAAAATATGTGGTGTTAGAAGGAAATTGACTTTTAGTTTTGTATCTATTCTTCAGAACCCAGAGATGGAAATTCTCAGCCTTTCTAAAAATAGCCAGAATAAGAGTCATGAAATGACAGGAAAGTGTGTGTGTGTGTGTGTGTGTGTGTGTGTGTGTGTTTCAATGTATTTATTTTGGTTTGAGGGGTATGGGGCCATTGAGTGTGGTTTCATATGATCCTCTTTTTAAAAGCTTTGGTGGTGTTCATGGAGAGCTTCTGGGATGGCTTCATGTCAGGAAGTCTCATGACCTCTGGGTGTCAGCTCCCCCACAGGGAAAAAACGTTCACAGTTGTGACCATGCACCCATGTCTGGGATGTACGCATACTTGCAAGACCCCAGGAAATGCATCTGCTGGCCCAGATGTTTGTCTCATCCCCATCAAGCGAGAGTTGATATGCTTTCCTTGAGCACTTTTGTGTCTTGAACTTCTTTACTATTTCCTGTTAACATTGTTAAAAGTGAAATGGTTTAATCAAACTCGGAATTAAAAAAAAAAAAATCCAAATAAGGTCCACAGTAAATTGCCTGTCAAAAACGGGACGTAGGATATTCTCACCAGTGTTGTAAAACTGAAAGGGACATGAACTAAAATAATTTCCATGTCATTGGGTGTATGCCTTGCGATTCTACAGTACTCTTCTACCAATAGAAGGCACAAACTTTAATACACAGACATACAGAATGCACAAAAGCTTTTTCATTTTGATCTGATACTTTTTGGATTTGTTTAAGTCAATGTAGAAGATGAAAACCAAATCAAGGCTCCTCTCTGAGACCTAATAAGGGCAGCTACTGAATAGCCAGGGTGGTCCATAAATCTGGTTATTTGTACATCGCGCAGTAAGGAGACACATGTCTCCAAACTTTTGTTTCTGAATGCTTCTGGGCCTGTGTACTGCTGCATCCCTGCTGCCCTAATCACTCTCTCCACTGTGAAGACCTCTGGGACAGCATGTGTAGAGGGGATGTGTAGTTTAATCAAACCAGCATCTGAAGGCAAACACAGCTGCTCCACTACATCACTGCCGCCATTTGTTGCGTTGTGTTGTGTTTGTCTGACCATGTTGAAGCAGTGCAAGGCCACGCACATCCCAGGTCCACATTGGATGGGTGCAGCAGGATCCAGTACAGTGCAAGGCCACACACATCCCAGGTCCACATTGGATGGGTGCAGCAGGATCCAGTACAAAAGTATCCAAAAAGAATAAGGTTGGTCCACTCACCAACTAGCTGCAATCAAAACGTTATTGCATGTATTTTGTGTGTTGTCATGAGACGTACTGTAAGTGAGATGCATAGGGGTACATGTAGCATTATGTGGTGTGTAGCATTATACGTACATTTCTGTACCTTGAGATGATGCCACTTATATGATATTCTTGTGACATGCAAAGCCCTTTCCAATGCATTTCTAACCACACATTTCTAAACTAGTTGTAAAATAATCATACATATCTAAAATAGTTTTAAAATATCCATATGCTTGAATATAATCTACTAACTAATGATAAAACATGGCATTCTCTCTTGCATTTGAATTAATGTGAAATATCAAAAAAGTATAATCTTTGTGCAACAAAAATAGAAAAAGTGCAAAGGAAAAAATATTGGATTCCAAGGAATCTAACACACACATAAGTCACAGCTTAGCCCAAACATATGCCCCTTCTAAGCATTCTGCTCTGGTAGGAAGATATGTAAACTGCAGAGTGCTGCATCTAATGGCCACATAGTCACACCAACCGGAGTGATGAAGGGACCTGACATAGGCAGTAAACACACTCATTAATCCCACCTGATAGTACAAGTGTGTGTGTGTGTGTGTGTGTATGTTCACATGTGCACCTGTGTTTGTGTGTGTGTAGGTGTATGTGTGTTTAGATGTGCACCTGTGTGTGTGTATGTGTGTGTGTGCGTGTGTGTGTCTGCACGTGTTTGTGTATGTGTGTGCGTGTGTGTGTGTGTGTGTGAGAGAGAGAGAGAGAGAGAAAGAGTGAAATGCATGACTTATGTCCTAAAATTTCTGTATTTTCCAAGTAGATGGCATTTTAAGTGTCACCGAGTAGAATGTGTGAAATGGACACCATTATTACTGTCATTAGTGGCGCATTGCAGGTCTTACACCTAGTAATGTATTTGACATCCCCTGACAATCCTCGGATCTTTTTATGAGTAACAATTCACAAGCTCATGTGCAGACCATTTCTCCCAACACGTGAGAGGGAAATTACATTTGATTTCACACATCATGGGCTCCAGTTTAACACGGCCCAGGGGGGGTGAACGCCCAGTGAGATCACTCAGTAAAACATTACATACCCCAGGAATGCCTTGGACTCAGGCTTCATGCTGACTCTGGCTGGCCTTTGTCCCAAGATACAACATAATTTCTGCCTCAAATAACTTAAGCGACCACTCAAAGAAAAACACCCCCCCCCCCCCCCCTCACACACACACACACACAGGTACACAGAAAGACAACATACCTTCTCCATAACCTTAAAAAAGGTACAGAGAAACATTCTTCTTTGTTATACATAAAATGAATTGAGAGTCATGCTGAATCACTTGATGTTCTATCTTCATTTGGACTTTGTCAGACGTCGGGTCCTTGTAAGATTCTATGATGTCTGTACCATTAGTAGAGAGTGAAAAGATTTACCCAAGAAGAACAAGAGAGAATCTTTTTTTCAGATATTTTAACACAATCAACACAACATATAACCAGAATTTACAACCCCTTTAAAATGTTGATGTTAAATTTCACTGGGGCACATCTAATGCAGGGAATAGACGTTGGAGACAGCCTAAAATGTTTGTATGCAAAAAGCCTTGTTTGAGCTGTGGATTTGGCTAAAGTGTTGCGTCCTCACCTTTCCACTCAGTCAGCTCCTTGCCCAAGGCACTGAGCGCCTTGCTGATGAATAAATAAAGTCAACCCCTGTGGTCGTGGGTGCCCATCCACCTCTGCCATGGGCATGCAGCAGCTGTCTGCCCACTCCCTGCCAGCGCTGCACTGGAGGTACCTGTTGATAAGGCCTGTCTCGCTGCCCGTTTCAGGCAGGCCTGCTTTCACAGACAGTGCCCAAGGGCCAGGAGCAACACATTTAACTCCAGCAGCAAGAGAGGCAGAGAGGTGGGGGGGGGGGGGGGGGGGGGGGGGGGGTCAGGTAAACCACAAATAGAAGGATGGAAAGTGACAGGTGAGAAGCTGAAAGGAGCAAGGGATTGAGAGAGAGGCTGCAAAATAAGAGAGGAGAAGAGATAGGCAACCTCAAAGAGGAAAAGAAAGATAGCGAAGAAATATGACACTTTTAACAAAAGAAAAACAAAGACAAAAGAGACAGAGATGGATAACATGTGACGCAGGCTTTGGAAAGAGACAGACAGCAACCCATCTCAAGAGAGAAGCTTTGAGAAAGACCTTAGCTGAAAAACAGAGATAAAAACCCGCCATCACTTCCGACAGAAGAATAAGTAAGAAGTAGCACATCCTTTGAGAGAGAAAGAGAGAGAGATAGACAGACAGACTGAAAGCAAAAGAGTGCTGTTGTGGTTGGAGAGGTGATGACTCTGAATTACATGGTGTAAATGGTAGCATGCACTGTCTTTCTCCCCTCCCCTCTTTTTTCCTTTCTTTCTCTCTCTTCACCTCCCCCCTTTCTTTCCACTCCACATCTACTTTGCCCCAAGATGACTTGACTGCTCACCAAACCGTTAGGCCATCAAAGATTCAACAGACTGACTCCCCTTGATATCCATGACAGGACAGGGGAGAAAATAGCATTCCACATGTGCTCAGTTATATTTGGGCAACCCTCCCCTGTCAATCATCTCCAGTCTGGCTTCAAAGATAAGATATCCTCGTACACCTTAGCCCTATCAGTCTCTATCAAGTCTGGGGGATGCTGTGGCACCACACATTGCATCATAGTAATGAACAGCTTTCTGACTGACTGAGATTCTCACATGATGCAAGGACAAAAAATCCTACAAAAATCAAAACAAAATCCTCCCTGCGATCCTTTGAGAACTGTGAGTAATGCATTTGTGTTTAAGTTAGACTTTCTGTACAGTGAGTCATATCTTGCATTAGAAGACGTATTTGTTCCCTGCATTGACCCAGAGACACCTTGAATATTTAAAGAAAAGGAAAAAAAAACATGGCAAGGCAAGTTTGTTTGCATTGCACAGTTAAAGCTCAAAGTGATTTACAAATAAGCTTGTAGACAAATACAAGATACAAGAAAATACAAGATGGAAAGCAGAGTAAAAATGTCATAGGGCCTTTGGATTTCAGAGGACTCTTCCTGTTCCATCAAGTGGCGATCTCCCAACTGCTTCATCACATGGGCTTGTTGTCCATAACTCTCTGCCAGCATTGTGATTACACCAATCGATCACGCTTACACTATTAGATGCAGTATGACCTGCATAGTCTTAGAAACACAAAGCCATTTCAAGCTTTGAAAGCACAAACATTTCCTTAACTTTAAAAAAATAAACACATTTGTGTAATGAGAAGAATAAGTCATTCTAAACAGCAAACTGAAAATAAAAAGGCTTGAATTTAGACACTTGTCATATGAGTAGTTTACTACATCGAGTGGCTGAACAAATCCATAAGCAGACAGCATGCAGTGTACCACACACAAACTTGCAAATAACATCATTGCTGCGAACAACCCTAGCTGTTGATTGTGCTATTAAAAGCCTAGGCATGTTATTAATGTGCTATTAAAACGTGTAGGTGAAAATCTGCTCTGAAAGCTAATTACCCTTCCTTACATCCTCTGGAGAACAAGCCCTTACCTGCACACTAATTAGAAGAGTGCATCAAACACAATAAAATAGCAATTCTGGTAAGAAAATGTTGGTCGTTAAAATTGGAGAATAATACAGGTTCACACACAGAATGAAGCTTTAGAACAGGACTGTAATGAGCATTTGGCAAAAGGTATATGGGGTATAGTATACCTTTAAAGCCCCGGTTAGCAAACAATAGCCCATTGTTATAATAGCACAGGCAAATTTCCCTCCATTCTTCCCTATGTGTATTCCACATTTTTGGATGAAGACACTCATGTTGGGGATAGAAAGTCCTTACCAAACACTGTCTGCTAGTCCGGTGCATGATGGAATAAGAGAGTGTGTGTGTTTGGGCACAGAAAAATAATTAGTTCAATTAGACACAAAATGGCGGCAGTGCCTCGGAGGGCAGCCAGCACTGATGCTTTATGGTCTCTCTCTGCTGCGCCTTACTCTCCTGACCTCCATCACAGGCTCTCAGTGGAGTGTCTCGTGGTGAAGGTCACTCGTAAAATCATGATCTAAAGGCTCTTTGCCTGAGCTCTGGAGAGCACAGCCCCTGGAGAACACAGGAGTTATGGCCCCTGTTCCCCATGGAGCATCCTGCACTGAATTACTGGGAGCTGAGCTATGGACCCCCCACCTTCCAGCAGCAGAAGGTAGACCTGGCTTATAGCTTCTTAATGAAGAATACAGGGCACAAAACAAATTTTACAACCACTTTTGGCAGGGAGTTGGGAGTATGGGCATGCATTTAATTTTTATTTTTTTTTTGCTGTTGTTCTGAAATGCTAAATCAACTGTTTCAATCAAATTACGGGTAATTTCATTGCAATGTTGTACATTAGAACAAACTTTCAGAAGTGACTTCTGAGTAAAGTACAATAAACTTTATTATAGCTTTACTATGTAACATGTTTTACTGGGTCTGTTTTTTTCTATGAAAGGACTAGTCAATCCCAAGATATAATTATTTACACTGCTGCCAGTTACCTAAATTAAGGTGACATAGCTGCCGGAGACTTCAATCTGTTTTGCTGTTTTACACTCCCTGAAACGTAAAATAATTCCTCTGAGAAATCTCACTCAGGCTGTGAGAAACGCGTAGGGCACAGGATGTGAGGCGTTAACCTTTGTTTATTTATACCCTTGTGCTAGCTTGCTGTCTAAAAGCAGGATCACATCTGGAGCCTATTACTTCTCCCGGATACCAGCCGATGTCGCCAACCCGAGGCCACCCTTTTCAAGGAATGTTTCTCTCCTCTGGCCCTGATACCATCACACACATACATGCTTTATCTTAATTCTCAGGCATTATCTAAAAGTGCTCTCCATACTGCACAGCCAATCTGATAATAGCAGCGCTGTACAATTAGCGCTGAAGGACTAGCCCTATTAGTTGTGAAGAGTATCAGTGCGATTGTAAGTGGGGCTGTGAGCATTCCTTCAGGACTAGCCCTGATTTAGTCTTCAGGGCTGTGGGAAGTTTGAGGGGGAGTACTGCACATGGGTTTGGAATGGGGCTCCGGTCCCAGAAGGACACTCCAGGTCACTGAGAGTGATAAATACTCATCGCTCGTGTGAACATCCGAACAGGAAGTGCACAACAGCAACTTTTTTCAGGAATTAAAAAAAAAAAAACTCCCGTTTTGAAATATCACACTGCCTAATTGCCCTCTTATCTGACTATGGGTCCTCCCCATGTGTCCCTGACATATTGAAATTCACAGTGTCTTCTGAAACTCTAGAACAGGATGAATTCTACAAAGTCAAATTTAATTGATGGCTGCAATTGCTTAAGTTGATTTTGGAAAACGGGGACTGCTTATCAGCCAACGTCAGGAGTCTCTTTCAATTCTTTACATTAAGTCTATCAATATCCCCATGGAGTCTTCCGCACCCTCATATGTGATTCTTAAGTGATTTTTAATGCAGACATGAATATCAAATGCCACTGTAAATAATGAAAGACCTCCAGACGTCAGCATGGGGATGGGTTAAATAAAAAGAAAAAAAGATGCTTTAGACTTTAGACAGAGATGGATATTTCAAACTTGTCGTCAGCCTGCAGCACAGCAACAGCCGTTCATAGTCCACACACTGTGGAGCGTATACGCAGGCTGTAATGTCTAACACTTTCTTTGGGAAAAGGTCAGAGTCTGTGTTCAGGCATGCTGGAGGTTCCTTGGGGCTCTCTGTGTTAGACCATTCAGTGTTAAAGCGCTTCCTCATCGCCTAACCTTTAGCTCCACTGATAAATGATGAATGACTCTACTTAGAGTGTCAAACACAGAGGATCCACGGACCATTAATTTACACTTTTTCCAGGTCATTGACAAACCTCTTACACGTCCTGCTACTACAATGCCTGAAGAACAAAACTGCCCTATTTATTTTCCACAGCAAATTAATATTTCATTCCGACAGCATATGAAGATTCTGTGTGGAAGACCGGAGCTTCAAATGCACTTGAACTTTCCGAACTATGACCATGATTCAGACTCATTTTTGCAATGAAGTGGCGCAGAGGTATTTACAGGTAAAAGGTAGATGATTTCAATAAAATACCTTGGAGCGAGGAGTGTTGAGAATTTCTCTGGTCTTGACACAGTGATGACATTTATTGCATGTCGTTTGCAACTGAGACAAAAAGAGGCAGAAACTTTTTTTTTTTTGCAAATACATTCTTCAAGGAAAGAGGAGTTGCGTGCCCTGCAGTGATGAGAAGGTTGCTGCCAGAGCGTTTGCAGCAATTGCACAAAATAAGGTCTCCCTATGAGCTTGGTTTCCATGGTATCAGTGATTTGCCTGTGTGAAGATGTGTGTGGTGTCTCTATGTGCACCAGAAAACGGGTTTTCAAGTCTGTGCGAGAGGATGTTTTTACAAGCGTGACTCTTCCCTCCATCTTTAAAAGTCTGAGTATATAACTCAACATGACTAACATGTCCTGCACTCAACATGACTAACATGTCCTGCACTCAACATGACTAACATGTCCTGCATATGCGTCTGCCTGTGTGAATGTTTACACATATCACGGTTTCTCAGCCAGCTCGGAAATGGGCTCCACAGTGTTAGGACACAGGCTCTGTTATTCCTGAACTCTGACCTCCAACCTCTGCATGCATAAATTCCACCCTCGCAGTGAGCAACAATCTCACACATTCTTTGGGTATTATTAAAAAGGCAGTCATTAGACGGCCGAGCCAGAGAAAGTGTGGCCATTTGTGCCCCGGGTACTGGGCTGTAATTGAGAGCAGCTGTTTTGCTCAATGTGCTGAGTCTGGACGCTGTCCAGTGCAGCACATTTAACAGTCACGGATACATGGACATTGAACAGAGGGGGGGGGGGATTGTGAGGCGACAGGGTGGTGTTGTGAATTGATGTTGACATTTTTTGATACCTTTGCCTCTTGGTTTTTTGGTCTTTTTGTGTACTTTGGCCAGTGCGAAACTGCATAGTTTTGAGGTCGTGCCAAAAACAAAAACCGGCTTGAGTGAGAAAGTAAGCGGGTAGTAAGCGGAGTGAATGATGTTTTTGGAAGCTGTTTGCACATGCATGCATATTTCTGGTGTTCTGGAGTGCATGCGTGCCTGACTGTGTTAAAGTGTGACAGTCAAATCCCCCTCTTTCCGACCCTAGATGGAATGAGCCATGTTCAAACACAAGCGTGTCCTTCAGCAGTAAGCCCAGACTTGACAACTGGAGACCAGCTGCGGCTGAGACACTGGGAAACTGGCAGGGGTCAGGGGAGAGGACGGCACGGACAGGGTGAGTAAGGCCGGGCAGACGGAGAAATAAAACCTTCGCTGGCACCGAGCGCGGGTAGAGCAATCACAAAAACAATGGGTATGCTGTACGCTGAAAGCCCAGACTGCCACAGCAAATGCCTCTCAGCGGCCGAGACAATAAAACAGAAAATGCCTCAAGCATGCAAAAACTCTCTTCTCTCTTGGATTGGTTTTTAACATGTCCATGGGAGGCCTTTCACATTCACTTAAATCAACTCTGTCAAGCTTGTAAAAGGCCTTTTTAAATATGTCGTACAGAAAATAAATGTTTTACAGGTCACATGGAATGGGACTGACAGTGTGTAATTAGCCAAAACGCTAATCATGAAATTAATAGCTCATGTAGAGTCAGAATAGAGAGAGAGGGAGAGGGGGGGGGGGGAGAGAGAGAGAGAGAACAAGATATATACAGTATATATATATATATATATATATAGAGAGAGAGAGAGAGAGATAGAGAGAGAGAGAGAATAACACTGAGATTTGGAGGACAAGAGATCAAAGATGAACAGGAGTCAAAATGAAGGAGAATGAGGGTAGAGGTAGAGAAAAGATAGCAAGAGTGTGAGAGGGAAAAGAATGAGGTGGTAAGAGCAAAAGTAGAACATACTATTTTCTAATTACGTGAATGGAAAGGATCATTCACATTTTCCCATGAACTGTCTCCGTGCTCAGTGGCTATGGGGTGACCTCTCTACTCTTCTCCGTCTTTTTATAGTCTGGACAAGCATGGACAAACAGCAAAATAACACAGCATGCAGGGGTCAACCAAATTTTCCGACTCAAGAGTCACTTCCGTTTGTTTTTGGAAATAAAGGAAGACTCATAAACACTTGACTAATTAAACTCATTTGTATCTTAGACAACCCCTTGTATTTCTCCAACATGCCACATTATAATTACAACAAATACACTGTTTTGTCTAATCCACAATATGTGTCATAATTAAATTAGATCAACAAATCACTTGAAGCTAGTCTTTGGGCACAGAGGATAGGCAGATACATAACAAGGGATTAATTAGGTAAAAAAACAACAATACATTTGCCTTAAAATCATGTAAACATCCTAAAAGGCTGAATGCTTTATTGTACTCCAATGCTAATGATGAAAATAGCACACAATACCCAAAAGAGGAGTTACTGATGTTTTAATGTGCTTTTGCAATAGCATTTAATTGTGGTGTACTGCATTTGAGATGCTATCCCCTTTACAAGGCTATCTCCAAAGGTTGCTAGAGCATATTCAAGTAACACAATGTATAATTCTGACTTTGCCGTCATTGAGGACTTCTACTGTATGCTAAACTAGCACTGTATGATTTGTGTTCACATTTTTATCAGTTACTCTGTCAGATATGCTCATGCCATACACTTATGAAATATTGTGACCATATTTGACTTAGTTTTGACTTAGATTTGAATCTTAGTCAGAACATAAACTTAGCATGGCTGATGTCATATGTTGCCTTGAGTTTTTATGAAAATGTGTTTCCAGTGTTGCTATTAACAGTGGTTGTTACCATGGTTGTCACAATGTCTGATGGCATACTATCTTAGCCTTACTAGCATTCAGGGCTGTAGTACTCGAGTCCGGTCTTGGACTCGAGTCCGTTTTTCTATGGTCTCGGACTTGCTAGTATTTGGACTTGGTCTTGTCTCGGTCTATGCCACTGGTCAGGGCTCGAAATTAACAATGTCCCGACGTCCCTGGGACCATAAAAAATGCTTCCGGGACACAATAGAATGCTGTCTGGGACAGTAGAAAAAATGGCAAAGCAAATTGCAAAATAGGTACTTTTTTCCTAAACTGTTCACATGGGAATCTAAACGTATCTTTCTTGTCTGAATAAAATGATACAAAATTTGACCTGGCGTAACGGGCAGCTGGCAAAAGCAGTGTTAGCCAGCTGATCTGTAAAGTAGCAGTTTTGTACACGCAGCCTCACTGTTTAGGCTACTGCTCTTCAAATCACTGTAGGCTACAATGTTATTTTTGGTACAAATATAGTAAGATACCCAAATGGGCTGGGTGCTTGCGTTTCCTTAGGAATCCGGCGTATTGGTTAAATGCATATTAAGTGACTCAAGGCCGACACAAAAATAGGGCACGTGTGGTAGGCCTAATGGGTCACTTTCCAATATGGTTAAATTACCTAACTAGCAGGCAGGTAAATGGCATTTGTTTTCATGACATTGTGAACATTTTTGACTGATAGTGTAGGCCTAAGGTTACACTGGTGTTCTAAACAAGATGACAGTCCTCTCTGACTAAAATGCTGCGTGTTTTCTGTCAGTGACAGACAAACGTCACCAATATCATGCTGAGCTAAATAGCCTACTGCAACTGCGATTTGACAAAACGATAGTGTTGCAAGGTAGCCTAGCCTATAACAATGAAAACAGTTATTTAAGTTAGCATTGGACATTTCGCTGTGGCAGTTCTAAGGCTAGGGGTGTCCAAACTGCAGCCCACCACGCACTTTAATCCGGCCTGCCGAGCATTTAATTAGGTTATCATAGGCCGCTCGCTATTTTTTCCATGCAGCAATAGATATACGACGTTGTAGTTAACTTTAGGCTACTGCAAACTGCTTAACACTCTTCTTAGAGAATGTTTACAATTTCAAAACAGCTTGTTACATCGAGATACAGCAGATCTAACTACGTTTTGCTACGTCATTTAATTGGGAACGCATTTGAGTGTGCACAAGAGGGTGAGAGCGCGGCAGGAGAGTAGCCTATCTGACAGCTTCGTGGTAATTTCCCACGCTACTTAGGTCTATTGTTTTCACTGAGATCTGCGCCATGACCTTGAATTTCCCCTGGGGATCAATAAAGTATCTATCTATCTATCTATGACATCACACCAAACTGACATTGAAATTAAAGACACGTGAAAATAGATTATTGACCGAATGTTTTACAACCCTGTCCGTCAAAACGATGGACAATGAGAACGTCTAGTGCAACCTCTAAAAAAAAAGAGCCAAAAGCGCAATCTCTGAAAATGAGTGTTGTGTGAAACAGCAGATGATTAATGTTAATAAAATGGTGTTTAATAAATTGTTTTAGAACTGACATGGTGGACCAGAACGAGTTAATTAAGTTGTATTATGCTGTTTATTATGTAGAATGGGAAAAAACAAAAACTTGAATTTGGGACACTGGTGTTTAAGTCCGGGACACTGCCAAGTAGAATTCGGGACAGCTGCTGGACACTGAGAAAAAAAGTTAATTTCGAGCCCTTTTTTTGGTCTCAACCGAGTCCAGGTGTCTTTAGGGCCATCAAACGTGTTAATCGGCGTGATTCATTTTTAAATGATGTTACAAAATATTAACGCAATAGTGTTTACCTTTGTGGGGGGCCGATGTCACGTAACGGAAGCCGCAAGACCTAAAACCGCAAGCCTATTTATTTTACTGTCTATGGAGTTAGCTGAAGATGAAGAGGAACCAACATTTAGCCAATAAATAGTAGCTTTACTGCAAACTGCTTTTCACTCTTGTTAGAGAACATTTACAATGTCAAAATGCACCAACAGCAACAGTTAGGCTACATCAATGTGGCCGGGTAAAATACACACAGCACAACAAATACAAAAGAGGGTTTATTTCTGATAGATTCTTAGTTGACTAGTTACAAGATATAAAAGAAAGAAAATACAGTATGCTTCAAATAAAAGGGTAATGTAAAGCACTATCTGTATTTATCCCAAAGTCCACTTAACTGTTAGCAATACTGGACCAGGTAACACAGCTAAACTTGTCTTAACACAGTCACGTAACTAAAGACTGAATCTCAAAGATGCCTATTTCCTTAGGCTCGCGGTTCCTAAACAAAATATCTTACTATATGTCTTAACTAACTGCTTTATTGCAGGAGCTAGATCTTTAAGTCCAAATACTCAAAGGAAATAACAAAAATATCTTTCACTTATGAACTGTGTGGATTTCAGATTAGCCTATGCTTTAGCTATCCAGCTATTATCCTAAATGACTGCAAATTTCTCCAAACAAAGAATACGGCAGTGGCAATGCTGACAAAGGAAAATATTTACATTAGTCTACTTTCTAGCACTGTCATTATTACATTCAATTAACTCTTATCTAAACACATATACTTACTTCTACATGAACTAGCGAACTCATGCAACCATAAGTCTCTAGCTAGAGGGCATGAGTCCTGGACAATCCATCCTCATCTTCGGGTTACAGATCAACATGCAAACTTACTCTCCCAAGATATAAACTCATTAACATCTAATCTCTTAGATTTCATTCAAACTGCACACTTTCAACGTGCATTAAACTAGGATTGCTGTTTTTTTTTAGTTACATCATGCTCCATCCGACAACTTCTGCTCTGGTCTCGTTGCTGATGACATCATACTGGCGCGCACGTTCTTAAAGGGACCTTGTGTTTTACCCTGAACACCATATGCTGTACAGCAGATTACCTATTCTAAGTGACCCTTTCATCACCTGGCTACATAAAGATAATACTTTTCGGGTCCTCTCCATTAAGATGCAACTTGAACGTATGCTACTCCATTTAATTGAGAGTGCGTCTGAGCGCACACTAGAGGAAGAGAAAACGAATGGCAGGTTCCAGCTGGCTTGTCGTTGTTGAAGATAATTGATATAAGAAACTTATAAAAGGAAGGCAACAAAGGACGAGGTTAGAGGATATTGTGGATTTATCCGGTTCAGTTGTCTTTGCCTTTGTGTAATGGAACTGGTGAGTCTTGAAGTCTTCAATAATTCGTTTAGGCTACATGAAGCATTGAAACGCATTCCACTCAGGTAGCTAGGTGACTGGCTCAAGCTCATCATTCACTTTTAATTGCAAACAGAAAATGTCTAGCTAGCATCATGTCATTACATGCTTCTATTTCCAAATGAATAAAAGCTGTTTATACCAACTTAATATCATGCTTATCATTGTTAATATTGTGCAATACATGTGGTACAAACAATATTAGAGTTTGTGGACTAGCTATAGACTATATTTCCAGGGCTGCCAACTTTTCAAAAAACCTTGGAGTGAGATTTGGTGGGGCCAACCAAAATTTTGCTGCGGAAATTTTTGTTTGGCTCGTTCAGCATTATACCGTACAGTAAAAAAAAAGTACATTGGTTCTCAGGTGTAGGGACCAGGGTCCCAGAGTTAAATTAACATTGGTATCAAAGGGATCTAGCCTAATGCGGACCATGGGCGATGGAGGCATTCTGAAAGTGGGTGGGACATTTCAGTGGGGGGTATGGGGGTCCTCCCCCAGAAATTTTTAACGAAATTAATAAAAAGTAAATCATGCATAATTTAAAAATAACTCAATATATAGGCTACTTGGCTACGCAATAAGGTTTCCATTACAGCACTGCGGACGTTCAATGAACGCATGAAAGCGGATAAAGTAAATTAAATATCAACAATATAAAGCGAAAATGTCATGCTTTTGAAGGCCTACCATTGTGCAGTCTAGCTGTGGTTAGTGACGTGATGCTGTTAATGGGGAGTTTTACATAAACCTATAGGTTATTATTTATTTGGCGTACAAACAGCACTGGTATTTCGCACGGCAATAGTGGGGGGGTCCAAACTAACAATTTTAAAAAGTGGGTGGGTGTTTTGTAAGAATTTAAGAAATGTTTGTATATTTTAACTTTTAAATGCATCAATCTGGTGCACTTTTAAAAATAAATTCAGAGGTCAGACTTGCTTATTTTTATGGAAATATTTGTGCTGTAGCCTAAGCTATTTTGCACTTCAGAATTATAACCATGCATACACAGGTGGAATAGTTATGGTGATATTGCAATAAGTTCACAACCACAAAAACATATGGTCCATTTCACAGTTCAGAAATGTTCAGCACTCCATGAAATTATGCAGAAGTGGTCACCTGTGTTTTTCAGCTAGTTCATTTAAGATAATATATTGGTCATTGTAATGGCCATAGCCTACAGGCTATTCCTTTTTCAGGATGTACCCATATCTGCATGATGTGAATGTTTGCATATGGCTTATGTCAGGCTTTATATCAATATTTGTGTCTCCTTATTTGATTTTCTTTATATTTTTGCATTAATGTCACTAGAAAGCATGGCAATATAAATATATTCATTTATCTGTGTAAGTGGGATTGGCTGGAACCTGACAATATAAGAACCATGATAGTGGGATAATCTACTGAGCAATTTACAAAAATGTATGTAGGCCTACTGACAAATAGTTTACATTAGAATACATTATAATTTCGCCCCAATGAGGCTATGTAGAAATGTGTTGCAATTTCAAAAACAGAGGCATGCTTTATATCCTCGTATTCGGTACGGTTTGCTGTTTATTGTGATATTAGTTTTGCCACATGTTGTGTGAAGGGTTAGTGAGATATTACAACCGAGAGTAATGGGTGTGCACTGTGTGCAAAATGCAAATATGATTAGCCTAAATTACACGTCGGTTCAATGATAATTTTCTCGCGAACCATTTATCACAGCAACAAGCTTAGATTCCGCTCGTTCACATGATGTGTGATATCATGTATAGGTTTAGTTTAGTTGAACCTCATCTGCCAGGTATTTTACCTACCACGTTGACACTTCAGCGTGAAAAATACTCAAAGCATAGGCCTACCTGAAGCCGGGGGAATGCGCCTGGGATGGCTTTTGAAGTAGCATCGCAAATGAGAGAAAATTTTGAAAATTCCACAGACAGGGGGTGCTCTTGAACCCTCTCACCGTCTCTGAAAGCATAACCGTGGCTCAACAGGTAGATCTATAGGCTAAACTCATTTTTCAGGCATCTGACCGACCGGGTTGACACTTCAGCGTGAGAAATCGTGGGTGTGGCGTGTGAGTGTGTGAAACTAATCACATGCGTGTGTCTCACGGCCAATGCGTGAGAGTTGGCAGCTATGTATTTCAATGGAGCTGGTAAAAAAAAGATCATTATGAGAACGTGGCCACAATGGGCTTAAAGTGACAGTGCACCATTTACAAATGAGTTAAACAGCAGAAAATGAGTAGTATTTCTTAAGAAATGAATACTTTAAAACACAATTACTGTGTCAGTATTATCATTTAAATAATATAAACGTGTTTTACTTTTACCTTTGTGGTTACTCATTAATGATTTATGTTGTATATATATATATGCCATTTAAGAAGCTTTAGTCTTTAGGAACTTTTTCATTGCGGTTAATCAAGATTAATTCATTTCAAAATATATTTTTTTAATCATTTGACAGCCCTATAATAATATTGGAGGAGAAGGGGAATGGCTACACTTACAAATCCTGGGTGTTGTCACACTGATTTTGCTTTTAGATAATAATAATAATAATAACCCAAAATGATTGTCTTGATACTGTCATGCATAAGACTTTTTTTTCCTGTCCTGGACTCGGTCTTGACTCGGACTCGAACCTTTTTGGACTCGGTCTTGTCTTGGACTCGAACCTCTTTGGACTCGGTCTTGACTTGGTCTCGACTAGTCCTGGTCTTGGACTTGTCTTGGATTTGACAAAAGTGGTCTTGACTACAGCCCTGCTAGCATGTATGACAGTCATAGATTGCCTTAACAACTAACATAAGTTATGACTAGGGATGTATTGGTAAAATAAGAGGTGGGTAAACTATGAATTCTGTGATCACGGTACTGCGCCATGCGGTATCCTATTTTTTTTAATGTTAAAAGTTGCAATTGGTGGATAAACTTTAATAAGAGGTGGATAAACTCTATTTCTGAAATTTCAGAGGTGGATAAACTGTGTTTACTTGCGTTTAGTCTCCAGTACATCCCTGGATATGACAACTAACAGTTGTAATGTGCAAAACCATGGCTACTGTATATCATGTCAGCAATGGCACTGTCAGTTTTATGTCAGATGGTTCAAGTGTTACAAGTGATGTATTATTAAGCAATATAGCACGAGTGAGAGTGGGGTTGGTCATGGATATTCCCACGGGTGTTGTTCGGCCGTAGCCACGAGGCCGGAGGCCGAGTGGCGCAGGCAACAACAGCCGTGGGAATATCCATGACCAATCCCACGATCATGAGTGCTATATTGCTTTTATACAACAATTCTACCACAAACGAAATAATCTGAAAACACCCCAATATTGTTTAAAAATGTTAATTTCGACATCGTTCTTACGCATCAAAAAACAGTTCCCTTTTCAATAGACAGCGTCTTGGTTGCTAGGTAACCAACATTCCAGATCCCTCTTTACGGGTCTTTGTGGTTTATGTGTCTTCTTGAAAGAAATGTTGAAAGTCGGGCTGAAATCACATTCATATCTAGCTTTGCTGCATGCATGTTACAAGGACACTGGGCCATGTTATGTAAGGGACATGGCACTGCAAAAAAACGGAAACATAGCCTACATTGCAGAACCACTCAACTTTATTAATTTATGGTGAATAAATGTTACACTACTGTGCACAGCCCCATATGTTTTTCTGACACGATGCTAGCACGTTAGCAGCGGTTAGCTAACTATGCTAACGTTAGTTATCTACAAGTCTCCTCCAAGTGACAATCATATTATAGGCCCTACACAATGCTGGCAATGCTGAGAACAATTAGCATCCTCGTTTATCTTACTTACATTGAGTTGACTGTGTAGCTTAATCCACAGATGTGGTGAAGCACTGTTTCGTTATGGTTTGCTAAGGAGTAACCCATTGCTTAAAATAGTGGAGAGCTGGGATGAGAACATTGTGTCAAATCTTCGCATTGTATCGCGGAGTGATTTATTATTAGCTGTGCAAAGTCTGAGTTGAAATGTCCAGGGATATTCCAACTCATGGAACGTCTCTCGGCCAATCAGAAACAAATAAATAGTTCCATAGAATCCAATTGTTGTATAAACAGTCTTAAAGAGCTTATGTACTCATCATGTTTCCACACTGTGTTGTTAAGTTATGGACCCTGTCAATATGTACTTTCCAGCTGAACTGTATTACTTGAGGAAAACAAAAAAGGGCACTAATTTAAATGGCAGGCAAAGTGCTAGGTCTATCAACAAGCACAGTTCTCATACTTGAATCTTAGTGGCATGTGGGAGCATTGCAATGACTCATCAGTTTCTGCGGTTAAGGTCTTGCCCACGGTGTTAGCTATGCATGCTAGCTATAGTTATAAACGTAAGACTGCCCATCATTCAAATTAGGGCCCAAAGAGTCAGCGGGTTGGAGTCTGGTTGCTACCCACTGATGTTGTGTTGTGTCTCCCCATCTGGAAACTCTTCCCCTCTCTGGCAGGGGTGTAACCATACATACACACACAACACCGCGGACTGCTAGCGCATGACAGGCCAGCCATGATGAACTCACCGCTGGCTCTCGTCAAAGGTGGAATTTTCACTGCCTGCATGGCCAGTATTATCTGGGCTCATTCCATATGGGCCTCCTGCCCAGCATTTATGCCAAACGGATTAATCCAAAGCTGAATTCTTGCCCAGAATGCACTGAACTGGTTCTTTTTTTGTACCATAGACTCTCTCTCTCTCTTTACATGCTCTCTCTCTCTATCTCTCTCTCTCTCTCTGAAAGTGTGAGAGTGAGTGAATGTGTGTGCAAGAGATACAGAGAGAGAAAGCGAGTTTGTGTGTGTGTGTGTGATTCAGTGCATGTCTCCATATCCTGGTCTGCTTGTTTGAGCTTTTTTCTGCGTATGTGTGAGCGTGAGTGTGTCCGTGCCCATGTTTAAAACACAACAGAGCTTCAAAGCAGAGCCGAGGGTGCCACTGCTCGGGGCAGAACAGGGTGAGGTTGGGTGTCTCCATCTGTCTGTGTGGGCTACAGCACCCCGAGAGCAGAGCCGTAATGGAGGTCCATGGCAGCCAGTTGCTGCAGGGTCCCCAGCTCACTCACAAGGGCACTGGCCCACAAAAGGAAGAGCCTGAGGCAACGCCTGGCTAAGCGCACTCCCCGTCTCTATACCACGCGGGCAAACAGGAACACATGAAGCCGAATGAATTAATTAACTCTTTTGGGTCACAACAAATGCTCAGCTCAAGTACTGTGATTTTCCAAGCTGGAACAAATGCAACTATGCTTTTGTTTTTTCCCCTCCTCCACAATCAATGGAGTGGTGTGACAATAAACTCAGTTAGCTAGCTTGCTCACTGGGGTACGTTGGCAACATTTTTGGCAATGTTGTGCTGTTTTTACAATTCCCCATAGGATTTTGCATTCAGAGGACAAAACTGCATAGTAAATAATCTGTGTGGATAGTGTTAACAAAAGCACAATTATCTGGCTGTCACATGATGATATAGCATCAAAGTAAATTTGAGGATCTTACAAAAAGCAGTCACCTACAACTACATACATCACCATACAATACTCATGCAGATAATTATGAAGTAGTTATGAATGTTATAATGTTATAAAGTTCATGTTATGAATGTTAGTAGTTATAGGTAGCGAGATAGCGAGGTAAAGATGTAAAACTGTATGAAAGTAGAGAATCTTTGTAAGCTAAAATATGCACAGAA
The DNA here is from genome assembly GCF_018492685.1 of Alosa sapidissima. Taxonomy (NCBI): domain Eukaryota; kingdom Metazoa; phylum Chordata; class Actinopteri; order Clupeiformes; family Clupeidae; genus Alosa; species Alosa sapidissima. Next base: position 34,628,819 of record NC_055957.1, read on the forward strand.
CATGCACATCAGGCCTGTATATCTGTAAATATAAGACCATATTTAAAATTAATTGTTTACAGACCCAGTCAAATATACCACTCCTGCTCAATGGATCTTAAACACCATAGATGGATTGGATTGGTGTGCTCCCATTGGACTGAACTGAAAAAAAGGAGTAAGAAGAAAATGGCTTAACATCAACTGATCTGAACTGAATCTCATCTGATGAACCAAATCTCTTCAAACGAGCACACATGCAGTTTACTCCTGGAGTTCCTTCAGTGACCTTAACTAACTTAAAGCAGACATTGTGATTACATTAGCCCCAAAAGTGGTGGTGGATTACAGATGGCCATTTCCATCCTATAGGACAGGAGTCTTCAACGTTTTTCACGCTACGGACCCCCAAACTGATGGAGAGCTGGAGCAGGGACCCCCCTATATATGTCATACAAAATAAAAAATTGTCTAATCAACCAAAGATTTCGCGACCCCCCTGCAGTACCTCTGCGGTGAGATATGTCTCCATAGGGTACGTAGTGATAATGCATAAGGTAGCCAATGTTCACGTCATATGAGCCAGCTGCTTGTTCTGTAGGCTAAAAGTATTTCTGTCCCTCCCAAACTGCGTTTAAAAAATGGTGTGTTATGTAGACAGAATTAAAAAAAAAACCTCCTGGGGAACCCCCCGACACGACAAACACATGCACGTTTGAAAGCTTGAAACTTCAATAACCCATCTTTTAACTTAGCCTGCTACAGCCAGTGTTGTAAAAGTTCAACGCTTGTTTTCGTGCAGTAGGCTAGCCTTTTTGATAAGCGATGTCATGGATAGGCTGACGTGATTAAGGAGGGCTGTCTGTTCCTGTTTATGTAAATGTTTTACATAGGCTCAATAATGATAGGTGACACTGCATGTTAGGCTTTATTAACCAAAAGCACACGTTATGTAAATAGGCGGGTCAGATCGCGGGCCGGGTAACATTTAATCATAATTAATATTTGCGGTTTGGGAGGGGGGCCCTTAAAAACGTGTAGCCCAGGGGCCTCAGGTGGTATTAAGGCGCCCCTGTCTGCGGACCCCCTGTTGAAGACCTCTGCTATAGGAGGTTACAGCTGTCCGTCCAAACTAGGGGTGTCAAACATAAGGCCCGGGGGCCAGATCAGGCCCGCCAGATGTTTTGGGTAGGAAGGGAACATTAGAAGAAAAAAAAAGAAATTCACATCAAGTTGTCTTCAACAATGTGTAATAAGCAATATCTCTATGATATGATAAATTGATTAAATCTAGCACTATAAACCATCCTCAGAAAGGTAGAGGAAGTATGGAAGTAGGGCATTTCAAGAAAGAATGAGCAGTATATGACAGCAGTACATTATTTGTACTTGTTTGCTCATAAGTGATATCAAATAACACTCTGATACCCATGCAGAAAAAGTTATAATGATCATGACGGCCCCCCACAAAGTCTCATTCCAACAAATCCGGCCCACTACTAATATGAGTTTGACACCCCTGGTCTAAACTTACTGTGGTGATTTTCATGGACGTGTTAACAGTGGTGCCCTGATGAGTTCTCTGAGTGTTTCACTGGTAGCATGATGATATGAACACAGGATATAGCACACAGCACATAATACATCTTCAATGAATTTAAGCACAAATGATTTTTGTTGCCCCACCTTCAAAAATAGTCATGTTGAAAGACCACAAAGGTTCTTCATTTTAAGAAAAGCCAAGGTTCCGTCTGAAACATCTGAAAAAAAAAGAGTTATTTTATGACCACTTGTATGTTTGTATCTTCAGAATCCTCATTAAGACAGTTCTTAATCCTCAAAATGACATCTATCGAAGAAACCTCTCTTCAGCTACATTTCTATTGCAACATATTAACACACACTTTCTATGTGTTACGTGACCTCTCTCTGTCTCTTGTATTGACACCGCTCAGAACCTGTACGCTGTCCAAATTAAGACTGGTCTCGAGCAGAATTCTGGTGCTTCATAAGAAGCCGACTGGGGTATCATGGTTAGACACAGCCGCTGGATAAGCTGCCCTCTGATATGTTCGTGGTGCTGTGTGCTGTGAAGTCCCTGTTGCAGAGGGCAACGCTCTTTCATGAAGTTGCATCAGGGTTTCATTATAAGAAGCCCTTCGTTTGCCAAAGCAACACAATAGATTATCCCAGCCTTGTTCAATCCACATGAAAAAAAAAAACACTTCACAGTGAGACATCTTGTCGCAATGATGGCAAGGGAAATCAGTACAAAAATGATGAATTCCAGTCTGTATTTTTTTCTTAATCATAACATGAAGAGCTATGGAACTTTAATTCACTCTTCGTACAGCTTTTATGGTTTCAGATTTCAAAACTTCCTCTCACTCATCTTACACAAAGGTCATTCATTCACTAAATGCCCCATTCTGTGAGGAGGGGAAATGGTATGCAAATGAATTCAGTTCTTGTTTTTACTTTCTGCATGTCCTTCAATTGGTTGTGTTTCCAGCCTGTATGTAGAGACGCCGTGTTTTCAGACAGGAGGAAACTGATGCCCTTTATTTTTGATGAAGCCCCACTTACATAAAGAATGAGTATGCAAATCTGAGGATTGATTGAGTCGAATACACAAACAATTGTCGAGTATGTAACACTCTGCTCCTCCAAAAGTGCCAAGCCTCCAAGTCTGGACTTTTGTGTTTACCAAGTACAATAAGCTGTGTAGTAAGTTGACTAAGCGTATGGTGCATGTAAATACAAGGGCCTTTTCTTCCCCCAGTATAAAGAAAAGTGTGCTCGAGTCTGCTTTAAAGTCTGCTTTCAGATACCAAGGAAAACACTATTAAAAATGAATGTGTCGTGCGTGTGCCTCTGTGTGTGTGTGTGTGTGTGTGTGTGCGACAGACAGAGATTCCTCATAATACTGGAACTTACAGTCGGTTACAGTTACTAGTAATTCATTGTAGTAAATAGTAGAGATTCATCACTGAGGGTATGATAAATGCATATACCCTTACTATCAACCCAAGTTACTGAGGCCAAATACTATATGCTGGGTAGAAAAAATAATAATTCTGTTGTGTTTAATTAAAGAGATATGCCATTAAACGTAGATCAAATTAAGCTTAACAGGGTGTCTTCAGATGAATGATTCTACATCTAAATTATTCACAGTATATTATTCATTATTCATGCCAATTAGTCCAAGACCATAGTCAATTCCATATTAAAATAATTCCAATAAGGGTTTAAATGATGAAATATTAGGGCCATAGTGACTTAAGTCTAAATGTTTTAAGAAATCCAAAAGCAAGAACAACTGGCCTATGTGAAAGTATTTATAGTACAGCAGACATCACTTTAACTACAAAATGGCATACTGAAGCCCTGTGTAGATCTGCCCCATGTTGACCAGTTACATTTTATATTGCATTTTCCATATTTATTTAGACCTGTTTCCAAAATAAAAACACTGTTGCAACTCTGTGAACAATCCAGTTGATTAGTATTCAGCATTCAGCACTGGTGCCACCATCTTCTCCTCCACATAGTTCTCTAGTCCCAAACAGTTCACGACGCCCCATGCATTGATGAACTCGTATGAAATGCAGAGTGCAACAGACAAACCTTTCTAAATTCTGCAGAGGCTGTCTGCTCGTGCCTCCTCTACAGTGAAGACTATACAAAACCTACTGAAAGACTGTAGCTGGAGTCTGTAGCTGTGACCTGCTTGAACTCTGAATCACCGCTCATCCAGCCACACAAATAATGAACTCCAATTGGCCTTTGGGAGTGGACTGAAGTGCCAACATAGACTCCTACACCATTGTCTTGGCCCTGAGCATCCAAACAGCAGCCTCCCCCAAAAGAGGCTTGCAGTCTCCCCCTGAATGGGCCCATAAAAAAGGACCCTGAAAATTGTTGCATGTGAAAGGCAGCCACTGTCCCTGTTTGCTCGTCCGAGTAACAAAAGGCTGGCGGAATAGTGGCGACGCGTAGACTTTGTGATGGAAATCTCTAATCCGCGCCATTCCACCCAGAAGTCGAAATGATTTTATGGTTCCTGTCGTGTGAGTGAGCGGGGCTCCTGGGTGGTGGAAGTGGGCTGAGTTTTTGAAGTGCTGTATGCCTGTATGTGTATATGTGTGTGTGTGTGTGTGTGTGTGTGTGTGTGTGTGTTTGTGTGTGCAAGAGAGAGAGAGAGAGAGAAAGAGTGTGAAGAAGGGGTGGGGGAGGAGGGTTGGGTGAGTAGGTTCAGGGCTTCAACAAAGTGTGGGTGCAGTTCAGCTGAATCTCACACTCTGTCAATTGTAGGTGGTGGAAAGCAAAAAAAGGCTTTTGTTCAATATGCTTAGAGAACTGTGTGTAAATTGACTATGGTGTTTGTGTGTGTGTGTGTGTGTGTGTGAGAGAGAGAGAGTGTGTGTGTGTGTGTGTGTGTGTGTGTGTGTGTGTGTGTGTGTGTGTGTGTGTGTGTGTGTGTGTGTGTGTGTGTGAGTGAGAGAGAGAGAGAGAGACAGAGAGAGAGAGAGAGCCTACTGTATGTGTGAGTGTGAGTGTTTAGGGACGCAACTCTAGAAAGTATTGGGTACAGCAAAAGTAAGAGTTTGACTAAACCATCTTGCTCAGACAAATGTGTCACATAACAAACCAAAGAGGCATTGGATTAGCACCAAAACTACAGTATACAGCATTGCTCCCTAGTTAATCCAACAGATCAATAAACATCCCTGACTGTCCTGGGAACAGAGACACTTATTAGCCATTAGAGGCCAAAGAAAACTAATAAGGATCATGGTGGTTTAGAAACAGCAATCCCCTCTTATCAGTGGAAATTTCATCATTGTAAACACTAAAAAAAACACTATCATTTTAAACACTAAAATTCATTGCATAACCTAAACTGATTTGAATGCCTTGAATACTGATCCACAATGTAGCCACGGAATGTGGAACTAAAAATACAATGGACTATATATGAAGAAAGATGCTGTCACATAAACCTTTGTGATTCCGCTCAAATTTCTTTGGCTTGTTGCATCCCAGTAGGCCTATGTCATTTTGTGATTCTTATCGCTGAATACAGGTGAATCCGGTGGTGCTAGCTGGCTAGTTGGCTGCTTTGAAAGAGTCAGGATGCTCACAGGGGGTTATCACTGTTGTAAACACCATAACCACCCACAAATGAGACCACAATGTGTCCATGTGAAAAGCAGTGATCAAAAACATGTTCTGAAAGCTGATTGTGGGGTTGCATGGTCATACAGATCAGTTAGCCTTTGATGTGTTTTTCATAATTTAACCAAATACTAATAGCCCTAGCCTGCTAGTCTTTGGTGTCCAAGGCCCACAGTATGATGCAAAGAGAGGATGAATAGTCTTTAATGAAATATAGATTTAAGCTAGCCACCAGTCATCCTAGGAGACTGGCACAGAGATGATATTTTTTTCTTTTTTAGCATTTGAAAGAGAGTGATGTTTATGCATAGGACACCTGCAGGAGCAGAGTAAACGTGATGTAGGCAGAGAGCTTGTTTGATCTCTTGAGTTCTCCAGGGTTGTGGGGTTGTTTGCTAAGCCTAGGGTTTGTCACAATGTATTTTTAAAATTTATTCATGAACCACCAGCTTCCTAAGTCACACCGGCGTTGCTGTGAGCTGCTCTGGATTGAACCAAGCCCACACACACACACACACGCACACACACACACGTGCACGCACACACTCACAACATCACTGTGATGTTGACAAAAGGGAGCTTTTTCTTTCATTCACATGGAGGCATGAACATAACCATTCAACATTTAGAAAATCGTGCATTAAAGAGATATCTGCTTAGTTTACACACAGCACATGGTGTTTGTAGGTTACCCAGTGGACACCAAGAAATACAAAAAATAAAATATTAAAATGAATTTAAATGGAGAACAATAATTTACCATCTATTATTCAGACTATAACACCATACAAAGGAATCTGGGTTATAAACTATAAATGCGGTTATACCAAGCAAATGTATAGCAGCACTGTTTGTATCTTTCGACTGTCATTTATTGCACGTGCTACAAAATCATTCTGTGCAATGGAAGATTTACCAACGTTACACCGGTCTGATACAGTTTTGCCTATACATGCGTGAGACTGAGACGCCATTATGGCTGCTTTAGCAAAACACCTTAAGCTACTGTGTAGTGGGCCCCATTTAGAAGTGGCTACTTCATTCGCGCTTTCCTTGACTCATGGAGCTGCGTGAATGTTATTACAACTTTTCGCCACGATATGACAGTTTAAGTCCGCTTGATACTGTAAGGTGTAAGCCATTGGTTTCCAAAGGAGATTTTATTTGTGTCGCCAGCATAGCCTATTGACAATTTATGTTGTCAATAGGCCTACCTTATAATCCTACCTGTAGCTTAGGGAAGCTAACAGCTTTCTATTAGGATCTAGTTTGTTAGTTACCGTTTTGTCATAACTCCCTGATGCATTTTTGCATTTAGAATAGCCAGAGCGTGTATATCTCAATCGGAAAATTAAACAATATCGGGTGCCTATGGACTAGGCTGGGTGAACCCAGCCTGATCTGCCCGCTATTTATTTTTTGATTTCTTAAAAGATTGAGCTTGGTCTGATGAAAGCCAGACTAGCCATGGACCTCAGTTAAACAATGCAAGGGAACATGAATCAGCCTATATTTGCACTAACAATAACGGACAAAAGCTCTTCAACTTTGGCCCGTTAAAATGTGTATGAACAGTCTAGCGACGCATTTCATCAAGGCCCATTTGGACATGTCAGTTATTTGCACCACTGGTTAGATGTAAAACAGCATTTCGTTTCAGACTAGGCTACTGTTACTTAATTTGTGCATTAACAATAACGTTTCAGACTACTGTTACTTAATTTGTGCATTGACAATAAAGTATTACATGAACTAAAGATGACTAAAATCTTATGTAGAAGAAGAAACATTCACAAAAAATCCATCCATCCAAAAATGACCTTTGTTTTTGATAGCTGTTGAAAACGGCATGGAACTGACAGAGATGTTTTTGTTTAAAAATACATAAAAAATAAATAAATAAATAAATAAATAAATAAATAAATAACATTATGCTGATACCTTTTGCTTTTCCCAAATACAATGTAGCCTACAGGTGTAAGTGACCTTTCATCAATCCAGTTGCAATGGATGAACTGTGATGAACTGCCCTACTTGTGATTGTTTTGAGATTTTAAAGGTTTTATAACAATTCTACATCTTCTTTGGCTATTCTACAATCTATTCACCTTTTCAGCACCAGTAGGGTACTTTCTGTGCAGCCGCACACACACACTCAGGCATGCCAAACAAGCATACACAAAAGTTTCAAGAGTGGGGGATGGAGTAAAATATGGAGACAAATTGAAGTGTGATTTATTTTCGCGGAACGGATGTACAGGACTGAGCGGCGGTCATATTTTGTACCGCTATGCGGTACATCTAGTTAAATTACGAAATTAAACCCAGGTTGGCTGTTCCTTGGGCAATGACGCTACCACTGATGCCCTCCTAGCCTTTTCAATAATTAAACATCACAGCTTTGGATGGATTTCAGAATACTGAAGTGTCATGGCGATGCCCAATTGTTGGCTTAGGAATTAACATAACTTACGAATGATGTATCATTAAGAAAGTCTGCTCTGAATTCAACAAAAAGCTATATTTGTGGAAGATTTAATAGACATTATTAAGTGGGGGCTTCACATCGCCGTGTCAACTGTGTCTCAAACAAACACAGCAAAAATGATAAATAATTAATAAATATATAACAATGATTGATAAAAGCCTGAATCAAATTTTAAATATACAATTAATACAACATGCTGCATTCAGGTGGCTACATTTATTTGGGACTATGCTTGTTATCATATCAAGAGCTTTACAGTATCATTAAGGAATATAAGAACTGCAAAGCAATTGCACTTAAATAGCCAGCAGCATACTGTACCTGCAGTATGGGCATAGCATTAGGCACGCACATACACACACGCGCGCGCGCGCGCGCACACACGCACACACACACACACACACACAAACTCATTTGCAAATACCAATTTGGGGTAGTTAAAGTCAAATTGTTTCTTTCCTTCACACCAAAAAGGTATTAAATGTGACCAGGGTCCTCACTGATTGTAATTCATCTTCTGAAGCACGGCATCTGTCACATTGGGCAATTTGTTGCAATTTACATGAGTCAGGCTGCATTCCTCTCACTGTGCTTGATTGAAGCTGTGATTCTGCTTTGAAAATATATTAATTGTCGCTTTTGATTGTGAGGGAATGCAGGTGTCAGCGTGGCAAGGTTGAGATAACTCGTAAAACGATGCACATTATTCACCTTGAATCCATCATCTTTTCAGAACAAGACAGATACAGACCTTACCTTCACTCAAAACCCCACCACAGACTACAGTCTACAGTATCAAAATACCTGTAAATACAGCGAGAGACAATTGTTCCCAATCTATTGTTCCCAATCTGTATGGACAGGACATGCTTCAAACGAGCACAACGAATCAGGGAAGGGAACATGGACAAATAAATCTGAATAAATAAAACATAATTAATAACTTAATAGAGGGTCTACAGGTGGCAGGGCACGAAACCATGGGAACCAAATGAAGGGCAAACCAGAGTTACTGTAAACCTCAACGTGACACTCAGTCCATGGGCCTTCACTCAAAATCACTCCCTGTGGTCTCTAAAACTTGTTGTCGTTCAGAACCTACATGAATGTGAAAGCACTCTGGTGTTTCAGTGGTCTGCACTCTGCAGTAAACCCCTAATACTACCCCCACCCCATCCACCCTCTCTCACAGGCTGCTGGTGTGCCATGACTGGATGGTGGAGGTAAGCAGAGTCTGAGTAATTTTTCAGCATGAATAATACATAGGCTCTCGTCTGACACAAATTGAACCGCGGCGAATGCTCTCGGCTTGTCGGAGGCCAATGTTCCAGCCTGGAACCACAACAAACGCTTGCTGACAAATTCCACTCAAGACCTCTCCCCTTCCCCAAAGCCAATCCATGGCAGATGCATTGCCCCCAACACCAGCACCTACATTTCTCTCTCCCCCACTCTCTTTACCCCTCTCTCTCTCTCTCTTAAAGGCACTCTATGCAGGTTTTTTTAGCTTAATTTACCTTCATTTAACAGCTTCAGAGTCATTGGAATGGTTATATGACTTTTTTCTGGTTGAATGGTGGCCGTCTCACTTCCCCCTAGCGCCTGTGAGTGGAAAAACCACCCTTGCAACTGTGGGCCGGCGGGCCGACGGCCTTAGTGTCAGGAAGTATAACTAGTGTAACGAATTGCTTTACTGCATTCAAATACACATACACGCCAGGCACTGGCTAGAAAAAGGTAGCGAAGGAGTTTCTCAGACATTTGTCACGACAGAGCCAGCGAAAAAGAAGCAAAAACCGAGAAAACTGTAAGGAAATTGCCAATACTGCATAGTTTACCTTTAAACCAAAGACAATGGCATCCCTTTAACAGCAAACAGCGCATTGGTATTTTGATAGTCAGCGGCGCATTTGAAGGAATTTGCTTGCACGCGAGACCGTATGGAACAGGTATTCCACTAAACCATGCTTTACTAAAACCTAGCAGAGTATAGCCTACACGCATCTGCACTCATCTATTATTTGAACTCATTGGCATAGTGAAACTTCACCGTGGTGTCATAGTCAACAACAATACAGTTATACACAGTTATTGACTGACAATGGGTTACCATTGAAAACAAGCAACGCTTACCCTAATAATATTCCAATGACTGAATAAAAAATTCTAAGGACATTTATCCTGCAGAGGAGTTGCTGCTTACATCTCGTGACAGTGCGTCTTCATGTGCTTCATATGCGCTTTTCGCTATAGACCAGGTTTTTTCTTGGTCAGTGGTGTAATGCTTTTTAGATAGTGTAAGATAGTGATTTTTAGATAATGTGCCAAAACCACACCTTAGGTCTTTAATTGCCACACCCCTGAGCGCATCATGTAATAAAAGAGAACGATATGGTGAAAACCTCGAGTGTACGATAGGAAAATAGGGCCCAACGTCTGTCTCTAAGATTTGCAGTCAGATGGAACTGTGTTTGCCTGGCCACAATACAGAGGCATACATGCACACATTGCATGCAATGGTAACCAAAACTAGATGTACCGCAGAGTGGTACAAAATATGACCGCCGCCCAGTCCAGCACATGTTTTCCACAAAAATAAGTCACGCTGAAAGGCATATATGATTATAACTGTCTCACTGAATTGCATTATGCACACTCAATTCTCACTGGTATCTGCTAGACAACAAGTACCAAAACATGATTAGTTCATAGATTTCACATGTAATATACATTTTATACAACCCCACCCCCATCTTGCCTGTTCATAATTCTGAGAAATTCTTGAATTGTGTGCGTGTACATGTTTATGTTTATGTGTGTGTGGGTGGGTGTGTGTGCGTGCATGTGCATGTGCTTGTGTGTTTGCCTGTTTATGTGCCTGTGTGTGTGCATGTGCATGCAAAACGAAAAGCGATGGTTTCATGCTATCCATGTGGGGTTACATGCCCACCAAGTTTTGTGTACCCCGGTCTTACAGTGTCCCGGGAATCCTTGTTGGTGTACGGTCACTAAATGTACATATAAATTATTTTATTGTAAGGCCCCCCATGAACGAAAGTCCACGAAACTTGGCATGCATTCGGAGGGTTTCATAATGATCTTACACTTTCAATTTCGTGCAGTTTTGACCATTCCCGGTCTTACAGTGTCCCGGGAATCCTTGGCGGAAATTTGGACATGCGAAAAAGAAAAAAAAAAGAAAAAATCTGACTAAACCTATATAACCGCCGCTTCGCTGCGCGGCGGTCATAATAATAAAATCACCAAAAACACTCTCATAGCTGTAAGATACAGTAAGAGTAAAAAGTAAGCTGATCTTTTCCTTTGTCTTCATATTTCTCTCTTCCACAAACACACACACACACACACACTGTTGGCTCTACTATTGAATCTGTTGATCGATTAGCCAATCAAAGCAGGAGAGGGCAGATTAACTGTGGCGCTGTGGTATGCAAGCACACTCATGGCCTGAGACAGTCCATAGATGGATGGGTCCAATAGCAGAACACAATCCATGAACACACAAATATAAGCCTACTCAAAGCAACACCACACCTCACAAACACAAAGGCACACACACAAATACAAACACAAACACACTTGTGAATAATTTGCTTGGGGAGGGGGTCGACAGAAAGTAGAACTTAATCAGGAATGATGGAATCGATTGTCTTACTTCAGCTGGTTTCTCCTCTTTAAAATTCCAACATCAGAAACAAATTGATTGTTGGATAATGGTAGGCACTCTGAGCTCCTCAAGTGTGTCTGGCTAGTCAGTAATAATTGCCTTTAAGCTACATTGGTTTGGTTTGGTCCTGATGCAACAAAAAGAAGCCACAGCAGCATCTTCACATTTCTCCCTGAAGACACACATCACAATCACAGTCATGAAAGAGACATACTGAACACAGTAACACTGGCTACAATAACTTCTGCATGAGGGACTTTCAATTGTTTCCCCATAACCAGTAACTGTAAGTAGACTGTCATTTGTGCATGCAGTCATCGTGTACACTGTGTTTCAGACTCGGCTATATGTGCAGCCATGCAAGAATCATGTTTTCTAGCAAGATGTCATTGCTGGAGAGAGAGGAAAAGACATTGTTGCTCATGGAGAATCTCGTCACAGCGATGCGTAACAACAGAACACATGCAAACACTGCCACATTCACACACACTCACACACACAAACACACAGATGCATGCACACACACACGCATGCAAACACTGCCACATCCAGACACTGCCACATCCACACAGACACGCACACATACACACACGTGCACACACAGAGAGAGAGAGAGAGAGAGAGAGAGAGAGAGAGAGCGACAATGAATTCTGACTGCGTTTGTTTATTCAGTATCAGGATTTCAAATTTGCATACACTTGTTTCTATTCATTGTATGCTCCTGAGCCCCTCGGGCACCGTGCGGATTGTGCTCACGGAGTTCACAGCGCGGCTTTGTTTTTCCAAGACCCCGGCTCCACTCTCCTCTGCCTTGGAAGCCTAAAAACAAAACACAACTTTGAATCCAGGCAATTAAAAATAAGGGAGCCAGCAAATGAGCAAACCTTGTCAAAGCCACTCATGTAGTCGGCGCAGCGCTTGAAGATCTGATTTGCATAGCCGTCTGTAATTTTGGCTTTCGACAGAGACAAAGACTGCGTAATTGGCAGTCTATCTGGATGCTAATGAGACAGAGAGAGAGAGGCGCTCGCACGTTCCTGACACTGGTACCAGGTCCCTACTTGACAGGAGGATGCAGACGCACATGGACACACACAGCACAACACATGAGGAAAAGAGCATACGGTACACACACACACACACACAGCACAAAACATGAGGAACAGTATACGGTATACACACACACACATGCAAATACACACACAAACACACACACACAGACAAATACACACATACACAGAAACCTTGCCAGTCTTGCCAGTGACAACATCGCTTCATGAATAATGCAGTGATCAATTATGCCATATTAGATGGAAACAAAACATTGCGTTTTGCAGACATGAGTTGAGTGTCAGAGCTGAGGAGTTGGGCCAGTGCTAGGTTTTCAACAGTGTGTTCAGTTAAAATTTAATGGAGCGGGCGCGCACGCTCTCCTCTAATATCACTCTGTCCCATTCCTCTTTTCCAACACTCCCAAGACCAATGGCGCCGTCAGGTCCCTTCAGCTGCGGAACCATCATCAGAGAGCTGAGTGGCAACGATCTTATTTTATTAGCAGAATGCGGCAGATATGTATTTTGGCCTGGGTTTATTTGTGTCAGCTGAGCACAGAGGGTTCTGGGACAGAGGGCTTCAGAGAGAATGCCTTAATCCCAGTCCTTTGCACAGATTTTTCCCGGAGCTCAGAATGCAGTGACTACCAAGCATGCAAAATGGCTCCCGGTTAGGCTTTAGTGACACTGCTGTTGCCGGTCCAGCTGATGAAAGCCCTCCAGACAAACACACACACACACACACACACACACACACACACACACCTTCCTTTCATGTCAACTCTGCAAAAGGCTTCCTGGGTTAGCTTCACCACATGCTGCAGGTAGAGAGCTAACAGAGAGAGAGAGAGAGAGAGAGAGAGATAGAGAGACAGAGAGAGGTAGACACAGTGAAAAAGAGACATGGAGACATCCCTGGGCACTACCAGGCTGTCCCTGCCATCTGTGCCATGGGTAGACACTGTACCAGGGCTAAAATAAGCAATCATGCCCATGTCTGTCTTCATGGTCACTGATCTCTCTTTCTGTTGCACGCGCACACACACACACACACACACACACACACACACACACACACACTGCCCCAGAGGCAAGTTCAGCTCAGTGACTCAAATCAGAGTGGTGCCAAATGCCCTAAAGTCATATTCAAAGAAGTGGCCGTGTAATGTGAGCTTCACAGTGCCATCTCTCTCAGCACTAAAGCACATCAGGTAGCAGACAGTCCTCACCAGTCACACTCAATACTACACATACTCCAAGTGCTTCAATTTCACATTCACACAAAATCACAAGCTGAGGTGATTTGCCTTTCTTATTGTACAGTTCAGAGACTGATCAAAAGCAAATGGGACTGATATCTTGCCTCCCACTTGCAACAATTGTATAAAAAACAACAACAACAACAACAACACACATTTAAAGGATAGTGTATGATATTTCTGATAGAGGTGTGGAGTAGTTGCACCATTTAACATGTATGTGAATCTCATCTCTGTGTGAATCTCATCCACTCCAGTGCAGAATGAGGCAGAAGCTGAATCTCATGATTTCCTATGACTGTTATTGTGCACAGAAGAGAAATAGCAGAGAGACAGAGGTGTGTGTGTGTGGGGGGGGGGCTTTTTGTAGTCTCACTCACACTAGCAGCAATCAAAGAGTTTGCTGGGAAAGTGAGAGTCAATAGAATTGATGCTAATTTGTATACAGCAGGTGACTTGGCGACGAGCACCCTACTGTGATCAGTCATTGTTCTGGGTAGAGCAGGGAGCTGACAGAGTGAACCTTCCTAAAAGGGGTTTATCTGTGAATGTGTGTGTATGTGTGCGCATGCAGCAGAAATAGAGACATACAGAAAGGCAATCAGAGCGTAATTGAGGGAATAATTGTTTAGCCAGAGCACAGCTTTGGAAAATATATTGAACTCTATGAGAATGTGTATTGAGCTCTTTACATTTAATACACCAATCCGTCTATTCATACATGACGAATAGAAATTAAGCGCTGGAACAGCATTGACTGCTTAACCTGCTCATACACTGGCTCTGTGGTTGACTGGCTCATATATTGTTGCTCCACGGTATACATACAGTACACACAAGGTATAGCTCTATAAAGCACCTATCAAGACCTCCCAAACTCTGTGCTTGTTACCCATCCTACATTGAGTGATATGCACTGGATAGAGACACAGTGAGAGTGGTTTGACCTTCCCTAGGTGGCTACACTTCCAATCCATCAGTGGCCGTCTGAGGGCATCCCCCGGGATGGAAGGCTGTGTGTGCCCACATTTCATGGGAGCACATCTGTGTGAGAGGGAGCAGGTGCCTTGGCCTGAATTGCTGCTTATTTTCATTCACGGACACACAGACACACAGAGAGAGAGAGAGAGAGAGAGAGAGAGACACACACACACACACACACACAGCATCAGTGGGTATGAGCAGTAAATAGGTCTGACAGCACTTATCCCAGCAGGCGTAACGGTCAGAATAGAACTGTCTCCTCGCATTCTCAAATATACCTTTCTCTGCCTCACTGCCAGAACAAGCTTCTGGGAGACCCATCTCCCTCTCCCTCCCTCTCTGTCCTTTTACTTTTCTCCCTCTCCCCCTCTCTCTTTCTATCTATCCCTAACACACACACACACACGCACACACACACACATCCACTCACCCACACATCCACTCACACCCACCCACACGCACATCCACTCACCCACACACACATCCACTTACACCCACACACACACACATTCCCTTACACCCACCCACACACACACACATCCACTCACACCCACACAAACAAATTACTTTCACTCTTCCATCACACCACTCTAATTTCATCTTTCACTCTATTTTACTTTGTTTCATTCCTCTTTTTATGTGTGTGTGTGTGTGTGTGTGTGTGTGTGTGTGTGTGTGTGTGTGTGTGTGTGTCCAACAGTGGCATGTGATCATAGGTTTTGTCCACGTTTATCAAAGTCCTTTCCTGCACTGTGCCTGGGCCGAAGTCACAGGGCCATAATGCTTTCATAATTGTGATGCACCAGGTATTTCAACAGAAGAGAGCTGATGATGTCACAGCCCCAAGTACCCAAACCTCATGCTGTCATCAGTCTAAATCACATTCACCGCCCAGCGACCTAGAAAACAGCAGAGACTCAAAAAACACATAACAGGCTTAACAAATTCCTCTCTTCTTCGTCTTCTCTCTCTCTCTGTTTCCTATTTTCCCAGCTTGTAGGAGTTTATTTCACCCCCCCCCCCCCATCCCTGCCACACACACACACACCATTTTATAGGTACTCTGAGCCTATTCTCCCTTTTTCTCTTTCCCCCTTCTCTCTCCCTGTCTCTCTAATCGATATGCCAGTGAGCCTTTCTCCCGTGATGAATAGCAAGATGGCAAGAGGGATGGGCGGAATATTAAAAGATCCATCCCTGGGCTCACGAGATTGGACACAGAGATTTGGAGGCCCTGGTTGCCATTCCATTTGATCCGTCAACAATTCAATTTTTACTCTAACATACCACCGCATTCACACACGCACACGCACACACACACACACACACACACACAGACACAGACACAAACACACACACCAGACACACAAACACACACAATCACTCCAATTTATTTAGAGTGATAAAAGTGTGTGTGTGTGTGTGTGTCATTTTCAGGTTGACCAAAAAGGGTTTTAAAAATTGCATGCAAATAAAAAAGAGAAACAAAAGAAGGCTTCCGCTTCCAAGAAAGAAAGAAAGAAATAAACAAACAACAAAAAAGGCTCTTTGGTCATCTGCTGATGTGAGGCCATTTTGTGAATGCCTATTCTCGATCACCTTTGAAGACTCCCCAAAGCAAGGCCCGATTCAGAGCAGCCATTTTGTACAGCACCTCAATAATTCATTATGCTGCCATCCTGTCGCAAATGGTTTGTCACCCTAGCAACAGGCTCAGCGATCTGAAACTCTTCTGCAGCTCCATGGATTGGCATGGATACACAATGATGGTAATTGATGAGAATACAGGACATTTGTGGCGTGTGGCTTGTGTGGAAAATAGCATGACCTAGCAAATGGCTAACAACATGATTTCTTTCGCACTTCCTTTGTAACTTTCTCTCTGTCTCTATCCTCATACTCTCATGTCAAGGATGTGTTATGCCTGCATGATGTGTGAGATTGTGTTAGGAACAGGTTGAATATGAGATGTAATACTTCAATAACCAAAGTGTTTGAGTGGAACATTACACAAGCTAGCAAATGGCTAACAACATAATTGCTTTTACACTTGCTCTCTCTCTCTCCATCCTCCCTTTTCTCCCATCAAATGATGTTCTTTGCATAATTGTAACTATTTTTCACCTTCTAATGGAACCTTTACTTCATTGGCAGACATCCCAACCTGCAAAAAAAACTTTAGCCTACTTAAATACAGATTAATATGTTCAATAATGTCTAGTCAGTACACCAAATAAAGAAGGCCTAGATAGAAATTGTGAAAATAAAATATTTTATATGTATGTATTTTATATGTATGATTTTGGTAGTTTGGCCTTTTCATGTAGCCTTGGCAACTAGCCATCTAATATAGGCCTGAATAATATGCACATGAATTGACACTTGTTAAACTCACCTCAACATGTCTTTTGCAATCATTTAACCCACCATGGGCAATGCTAAAGTAACTGTTACAAACAGTGCAGCGTGCAAGACTAGGCCTATCATTATTTTTTACTCTTATGAGACAATAGCCTACACTTTCAAATGGGTCTTACATTTTCCTTTTTTTGAGGCACTGACTCTGCCATGACGCTCCTGTTCCTATACACTGAACTGATAAATTAAGTTCGGGAGAAAAGAGATAAAAGCCCGCCTACACTGAAAAGTGATTGGTTGATTTAGCGAAAAAGGCCAATCGGGATGCTCTGTCTTGGATGCGCTCAGGCACACACGCACCACCCCTCTCTCTCTCTCCCGTCGTGTGCGCGCTACACTCAGATGCACACGCGGTCTCGCATGCGCGCTCTTGATCGCTCACTATAGATTCCGGGAGATTTTATCTAATTTGCGGGCGTCAGGGAGCCGCTATCAATATGCGGGAGACTCCCGGAACTTCTGGGAGACTTGGGATGTCTGCATTGGCAGCTGTATGTAACAACCGGTTTCAGGTCCCTAACAACCGTCGTTAAGGACGAACTCGGAGGACAAGCAAACCCAGAGCCGTATAGCAATACATTGAAAAAAAGACGCAAGGTGCTTGAAAATTGTTAACTTTTGGCAGAGAAAAGCAGACGGAAATTCCCCTGTGTGGTACAGGAGACATTTCATTTTTTTGTGATGTGTCCATTCAAAGCTAAAAATGTTTAAAACGCCAATAAAGTAGGCAGGCCTAGGTGCTAGACATTTGGATACGAAGCATGCATTTTGAAGCTACGAAGTTATGCCACAAATGTTATCTTCATGCTCAAATGTTGGTATATGTTGTGTATTGCACTTTCACAACATACATCAATTAAACACCGGAGTAAAGTTAACCATAGTCTTTATTGGATTTTTGTTATAGACACGTTACATTGCATTTGTTACACTGCCAAAGGTCTACTGTTCTAGTTCAGTGTATCAATGCGCCGCTCAGTACTACCTCAAAGGTATCATGCGCATAACATAAAAGTAGTCTCATGAACTTTAACTAAAAGTAGTTCCCATAACCAGTATTTATGTGAACATAACAGTATACAGGAGACATTTCAGTTTTTTGTGAGGAATTTTCAAAACTAAAATGTTTAAAACTCTAAGAAAATATCGCTGTCTTCAAAGAATATGCATAGGTTACATGTTAGTAGACATTTGGATACGAAGCATGTGTTACAAAGTTATGCCACAAATTGTATCTTCATGCACAAGAGGAAAAAAACTGAAGCAGTTGACGGTGTAGCCCCACATAGCCCTCTGTGACGTCGTGTGCCCTCTCCAAGCCCTCTGCCGTCGCCTGACATGCACCCCCAAAAATTGTAACCTCGCATTGAGGCGACACAGACTGCAAGGACTGTTATTGGTCAACTCGCCCTGTATATTGAGCCGGCTGCTTCAAGCAAGCTACTGTGGGGATTAGCAACGTGCTAGTTCACTGATACAAGCTTTGCAAATAAACTCAGACATATTTTCTGGTTATAATAACCAGGTCATTGGAATATACAGAAAAGGCCAAACAAATAACATTAAAATATCAGCACGGCAGTCTATGGAGTTCGCCATTTGTTTAGGTGGTGAGCAACGATAGGAGACAGATAGGAGACAGAGCAACAATAGGAGACAGAACCTTGAAAGGATCACGCCGGCATCGAGGCACCAACGTAGTCACTGCGTGGAGTTGACGCAGAAGCATAAAACAGACTTTATTTATCAAAGTCAGTACAGCACTCTGGGGAATACAATTGCCCAACCCTGAGCAGTCTGGTTTCAAGAGCGGTCATTCTACCAAAACCTTTTTTTATTTGTGACTGAAGCATTGAGAGTAGCTAGAAGCTCTGCTCAGTCATCAGTTTTAACTTTATTTGATGAATCCGCAGCCTTTAGCCATGTAAACCATGCCATGACACATTGATGCCTTTTTTGCAATCTCTGGTGACTTCAATCACATAACACTGGATTCCACACTCATGCATTTCTACCAGTGTGTTGACTACCCTACAAGGAAAAACAGGACAATAGACCTCATGAATGCAAATGTGAGGGATGCATAAAGCGCCACCCCCCCTCCCCCCACTGGGAAAGTCAGACCACAACCTCATTCATCTTCAGCCAACGTACAAGCCCAAAGTACAGAGGCTACCGGTTGCCACGCGTACCTTCAGGAAGTGGACCCCTAAAGCGGACGAGGCTCTGAGAGACTGCTTCGAGTGCACTGACTGGAGTGTGTTACAAAATGGAGAGGACTTAGAGGTCACACAGTGCACAACTGACTACCTGAACTTCAGTATGGACAACAAGCCATGAACAACAAGCCTTGGATAACCAGCAATGTCAAGACCCTTCTCAATAGGAAAAAGATGGTGTTCAGAGAGGGGGACAGCTGAGGCGCGTACAGGGGGAACTCAAAGTCAAGCTGAAAGAGGCTAAGGAGGACTACAGAAGGAAGGTGGAACAGAAGTTGCAGGAGAACAACATGAAGAAGGTATGGGATGGTATGAAGACCATCACTGGCCTTAAGAAGAGCAGCAGCTCTGTGGAGGGAGACCTGGACAGGGCGAACCAGCTGAACCACTTCTACAACAACAGGTTTGACTGCCCTGCTCCAGCTCCAATGGCAGTGGTCTGTCCACCACCCCCTGCTGACTCAGACACTGCTCTTGCTTGCTATCCTGCTCAACCCACACCTCCCCCTCACTCTCAGTGCAACACTCACCCCCATCATCACAGGCTATCGCACCCATCCCCCACATGTGCTTCAGTCAACAGCCATCAGTCTCCAGCCAATGTGACAATGGCTTCAGTCAGCAACCATCAGACTCCAGCCACCCGACAACCCCCTCAGACGCACCCCCCCCTCCTTTCCCCCATCATCAGGGCATGGCAGGTCAATGGACAGCTGAAGAAACTCCGACCTAGGAAGGCAGCCGGGCCGGACAGACTGTGTCCAAGGCTGCTCAAGGCCTGTGCTGCTGAACTGGGGGAGCCACTGAAGCACATTTTCAACCTGAGTCTCCGTCTCGGACGAGTACCAACACTGTGGAAGAGATCATGTCTCACCCCCGTCCCAAAGAAGCCGCACTCTAGTGAGCTAAATGATTACAGGCCTTTGGCTCTAACATCACATGTGATGAAGACAATGCAGCGACTGGTCCTGCGCATACTCAGACCCCAGGTATGCCATGCACTAGACCTGCTACAGTTTGCATACCAGGAGAAAGTGGGCGTGGACGATGCCATCACTTATCTCCTACACAGGACACATTCTCACCTAGACAAGGGGAAAAGTGCTGTGAGAATCATGTTCTTTGATTTCTCAAGTGCTTTTAACACTATCCAACCCCTCAGACTGAGAGACAAGCTCTTGCAGATGGGTGTGAACGCTCACCTGGTATCCTGGATTACAGATTACCTGACCAAGCGGCCACAGTTTGTGAGACTGAAGAACTGTCTCTCTGACACTGTGATCAGCAGCACCGGAGCTCCACAGGGAACTGTGCTCTCTCCAGTCCTGTTCACCCTGTACACATCTGACTTCTGTTACAACACAGAACATGATACTGCAATTGTGGGGTGTATCAGGGACGAACAAGAGGAGGAGTACAGGAGCCTGGTGGAGGACTATGTGCAATGGTGCAAACTCAACCACCTTCAACTCAACACTTCAAAGACCAAGGAGATGGTGGCAATGAATGTCATCCATTCCACAGTACTACTTAAGTGATTTGTACTACCTATTCCTTGCAACTGGCTCAATTCACATGTCCGTATCCAGAGTAGTTTCTGGTATTTTAGCGACTCTAGAGCTCCCCCTAAATATTTTTATTTTATCTTGCCATTATTTCTCATGGCTTGAGCCTTTCTCCCTGGACACGGTAAATGTGCCTTTGTTTTGGAGTCAAAGGACTAGCAACAAGCGAAGACAATCTCCAAAGAGCAATACTGACCAGGTATTGTTTCACCATTCTCGCAAGATGTCTGTGACTCTCCGTCAGCCAAATTGTAAGGCTGTTTTTCTGCCTGTGAGGCGCTGCCAGCTATGCTAGGTGTATCATTCTCCCTATTGCATGTTCGTTTATCACTAAAATGGCTTCATAACGTTTATGTTAAGTTAAAAACCTTGCATTGTGCCACTTTAAGTGTATGGAGTAAGCGCAGAATTCGGGTCCACAGAATAACAAACCCGCACCCTAACCTGCACCAGGTCCATAGGTGTGGTGTTACGTTGTTCCACCTGTAGGGGGAGTAGAACGGTGCTTGTGCTGTTTTTGTGTTCTGTCTCTGCAGGTAACTGTGCGTGCGCTGATTCAGGGGGCTGGTCCTCCTGCGGCCTCTCCCATCCCCCTCGCGGCATCCTCGTTACTGGGCGCTTTGTCGAGACGTGCTTTCGTCTGCACTTTGTTATTTGTGTTAAAGGACCAGTATGTAGGAAATAATGGAAAATAAATGGTAACCATTCCAAAAATGATCACCATATGCTGTCAGAGAGTAAGGAAACACGATGAATTGAAGTAATGGCTTATTTGACAACATTAGTATAACCTGTAAAACCCTGTAAAATCCATGAAAAAAATGAGTTACGGGGCGGTTTATGTTTTGAACGATTCATTCTAGAATAGCGTATTGATAATGGGCTGGCGAGTCCTCCTATTTGTGTTGCCAAATTAGCAAAGGCCAACTGTCAACTTGCTGTCAGTTGTAGTCATGAACGCCTACGAGAGGCAGGCAAATTTCCAAAATTAAAACAAGAAACAAATTAAGTGGACATCGGAGGAGTTTACTGATATGGCGACGTCTTTGTCAAACAAAGAATATCAAGTCTGATGCAGAGCTGGCCATATTTCTCCACGACAGGTAGCCTAGGCTAAACTTCATCTGCATCACTAACTTCAGGTAAATATGTTACGCTGGTTAGAGAGGGATTTTTTGTTTTCACTGTTTCCGTAATGTGTGGTTCATGGTTGGAGAAACGTTAAAGCAGCTGCAGGTCAACTAACGTTATTAGCTAAGTCTTAAACATCTGGCAACCCAGAAGAGGCTCGCGTCTGTAGTCTTGAGAACGTTCACCAGTGTTTTGATTTTGGCCTACAGAACGTTCGGTAAAAATCCTACAAATCGCTCCTTTAACACTTATTTGTTAGTTAGTAGAGTTAATCACATGGCTTAATTTATTTAATTCATAGTATACTTTATGGTACTTGCGTTGGCGGTGACTTGGTGACGGGTTTGACACTTTTGTAGTATACAGTAGGTTTAGTTAGAGTAGGGAAGGAAGAGACTGGAAGACTCACAAACTTTTCTGTATTTTGTTTTCAAACGCGAGCAGAAAGTTAACACCATTTAAGTCATTAAGTCCAAGGGTTTTCTTTTACATTTTTGTATTATTTTCACCACCACGTTATTCCGTCTGTCTGGGAGCTTTACTTTATTACATTTGTTAACTTTACACTACGTCGACTCTATGGCTTTTCATGTTATGTTGAACCATTCTTTATGATTTATGGTCACGTAACATGTGGTATTTAGCAGACAAATATCTGAATGTAACACCAATGTCATGGAAACACAGTGTACTAGTTGCAATCACTTACCCTTAAGGGAAAACTCAATTATCTACTCAGAGTTGGCATATCAAAAGATGTCAAAAACTCATCGAGTGTATTTTCTATAAGCTATTTTGAGAAGTCGTTCTATAGACTAGATAAATTCATATAATTTGTTTTTCTTGTGAAAGTTGTTTTGTTTTGTTGAGATCCGAGTACCTCCAGAACTATGTTTATCATTAAAGCAAGTTTCTTCTATTATGATAATTTAAAATATACATTTTGATTATGGTAATGAATGGCTGTTAATGATATGAAAAGATTATTGATTGTTTTTCAATTAAATACCTCAAAACCGAGATGACAGTGAGACACAGGGAGAGATAATGTAGAATTAATTTAGAGTGGTGACACAACAGGGACTTATTATGAAAGAGTGAATCCTGACGAATTACGCTATGACTGTGTGAGATGTTGTCTCCTCTTTTTTTAAAGCACATACGGGTAGATGGTCAACAGCAATATTCCTAAATGGGTTAGCGTAATGTACTCTAATGTTACTTAATTGAGATAAATGCATAGATTACTGGTTTATTAACCCCTGAATCACAACATATATCAAGCCTGTTTCTTTAATGCTACTGGGAGAATCGTTGGAGCAGAAAACATTATTTCACCTGAGATTAACCATGAATCATTCACACACATGCACACACACACATAGAGAGAGAGAGAGAGAAAGAGAGAGAGAGAGAGACACACACACACACACACTAAACTTTACACAAACTGGCTTCACTGTCCCTGCATGATCATTTTTGGGTAATAACAATGCAGGTCACATTCCACCTGAACCAACAATAGCACTACATATCCATTTCCTGGTCTCTCTACTGAGCAAGCGATTGCCTTTCCAATACTCCAATGGATCGTAATTATAGAGCTTCATCCCTTTGTCTTTGGATATCATCAAATTATGCAATTATGCATGACTGAGTCCCAGGAGCAGTGGAAAATTCAAATATTTAATCAAAACAGTTAACGTCAGACGGCACTGTCGGCACAGCACGCGTTCTCCAGGAGAGACCCAAGTATCCTCTCAGTTGCTGGCAGCCACAGAGTTCCGGTGATACACCTGCACGGCGAGGAAGCCGACAGCCTCAGAAATCCTGGCTTCTGCTGCTGCACCTGGCAAATCACACAAGCAATTAGGCAACGGCCTTGTTTGAAATTGCAGCTTCAGATCGGAGCCTGGGAGTGTGTTTGAAAAAGAGAGGAGAGATCAGATCCCAAAAGGTTAGGTCCGTTTCTCAGATGCTTTCCCCGTCTTTGGGATAATCAAGTAACAGGTGTGATGCGTCTGAACCTTAATTAAACCGGTACTTGAAAGGCTGCAGTGGGTGGGGGCTTGGCAGGGAGTGGAGGTGTGTATGTGTGTTCGGTGCGTGCGTGCATGCATGCGTGTGTGTGTGTGTGTGTGTGTTTAGAATGCATGGTTCTAGAGTGTATTACAGTGATCATGCAAGATAAATACAACATCTGTTTTGATAAAAACCAGATGTACCGCATAGCGGTACAAAATATGACCGCCGCTCAGTCCTGTACATCCGTTCCGCGAAAATAAATCAATTTGTCTCCATCTTATACTCCATCCCCCACTCTTGAAACTTTTGTGTATGCTTGTTTGGCATGCCTGTGTGTGTGTGTGCGGCTGCACAGAAAGTAGCCTACTGGCGCTGAAAAGGTGAATAGATTGTTGAATAGCCAAAGAAGTTGTAGCATTGTTATAAAACCTTTAAAATCTCTAAACAATCACAAGTAGGGCAGTTCATCACAGTTCATCCATTGCAACTGGATTGATGAAAGGTCACTTACACCTGTAGGCTACATTGTGTTTGGGAAAAGCAAAAGGTATTTTGTATTTATATTTTTATTTTATTTATTTATTTATTTATTAATAAACAAAAACATCTCTGTCAGTTCCATGCCGTTTTCAACAGCTATCAAAAGCAAAGGTCATTTTTGGATGGATTTTTTGTGAATGTTTCTTCTTCTACATAAGATTTTAGTCATCTTTAGTTTATGTGATACTTTATTGTCAATGCACAAATTAAGTAACAGCAGTCTGAAACGAAATGCGGTTTTACATCTAACCAGTGGTGCGAATAACTGACATGTCCAAATGGGCCTTGATGAAATGCATTGCTAGACTGTTCATACACATTTTAACAGGCCAAAGTTGCATCAAAAATGCATCAGGGAGTTATGACAAAACTGTAACTAACAAACTAGATCCTAATAGAAAGCTGTTAGCTTCCCTAAGCTACAGGTAGGCCTATAAGGTAGGCCTATTTACAACATAAATTGTCAATAGGCTATGCTGGCGACACAAATAAAATCTCCTTTGGAAACCAATGGCTTACACCTTACAGTATCAAGCGGACTTAAACTGCCATATCGTGGCGAAAAGTTGTAATTAGGACTGTCAAAATAACTGATTAATTTCGATTAATTAATTTGAGAAAAAAGAAGAAATGGGAATTCAAGAAGAAATGGGCTTCAAGAAGAAATGGGAATTACATTTCATGTGAACATCGTCCTATCCTTATTAGACGTTCTCTGCAGTAAACTACAGTCCTTGTAGGAAGCGTCCATTGTTTTTCCAACCCACTTTTAACTTCCAACAAAATTACGTCTCACTGCAACGATGCGCCATCTAGTGGACAAACGACTACGTATCGCCAATACTGGAAATGCAGCCATGATGATGATGTCGGCCGTTCTAATACAGATAGTATATACGTGCCTGTGTGTGTGTGCATGTGTATATGTGTGCACCGCCATCTACAGGCCAATGAGTGTACATACTAACTAAATGTACACATAACCTAAAATTTTTTAGACCCCCCCATGGATGAAATTCTACGAAACTTGGCATACCCCCAGAGAATGCCAGGTCAATCATACACATACAATTTGGTGCAGTTCTGAACATCTTAACTGAAGATAGGGGCGATTAAAGCAGAATGATATTGCATTTTCATTTTTTACATTTTACAAATGAGTGATTATGGGCCAGGTTGATGTGGGCCCTTGAGACCAACATACCATAAAAGATTCTTCATCCTCAGTGCCACAGTTCAGGTAGTTATTTAGGAAAAACTGTTTTTTTTTTTTTTGTGTGTCTAGCCTATTAATACTCAGTGAAGACAGAGCAATAGCCTACTTTATTGGCATTTTAAACATTTTTAGCTTTGAACTTCACAAAAAAGTTAGATGTCTCCTGTACTGCACACGGGAAATTCAGTCTGCTTTTCTCTGCCAAAAGTTAACCATTTTCAAGCACCTTGCGTCTTTCTTTCAATATCTTGCTATACGGCTCTGGGTTTGCTTGTCCTCCGAGTTTGTCCTTAACGACGGTTGTTAGGGACCTGAAACCGGACTATACTCTTGATTTATTATAATAGTGACTCATAGATTTTAGATCCTTGATCCTTGATTTTTGTGTGTCCTTGAATTTCCTAGCCTACCACACTCCCCCTCCACCACACACGCACACACACACACACACACACATACACACACACACACGCATACGTATACACACAAATACACACACACACACACGCATACTGTACATATACACACAAATACATACATAGACGCACACACACACACACACCTCCCTCACATCATTGTAATTCAAGGCCCCAATCTCCATCACCAACTACCACCATTTATCCAGAGTTTATTGCAGTATATGAATCAGGCCTCATCACCTCCCATGATCCTATTTGTTCTCGGTGGAGTTATATATATGGCCTCCTGTCTTCAGTGCTTGTCATAATTTACCATTGATTATCTCTGAAGTACAGAAATCTATGGGGAAATAAATAGGGGAGACAAACTGTAGGAAGACTATTGATCGCAGATGTGTAACATAAACAGTTTGACTCTTTTCTTATGTATGATATGCACTATGCGACCCAATGTCAATTTTCAGCACTGTGTCCCGGCTTGTGTCAAGATATTTATGTGGATTCTTGACTTTTGGGGCCAGAGGATGACACGAGATCAAGAGCTGACCTCTGATTCAGGGAAAAGGCTAGAAGCAGAATCAGATACTAACAAAGTTCAGAGAAGTCCCAAACTCCCCTACAATCTTTGTGAAGGGCAGTAAGATAGCAGAGCCTATCCAGTGGATCATTGTGGAGGAATGTTTGGACACAAGAAAATTAACGTCTGCTTTGGAAAATAGAGGTGACCCTTCCTCAAGAATGTGTGTGAGTTAAATCATAACATTAGTTGGCACGAAAAAGGGTTATCAGGGATATATATGTTATTGTGTAACTCTACTTTAAAATTGTTCACTATTTAAATAGAGAGAGATGTGGAATGTCCTGCAGGCAGAGAGTAGCATGATGTTAGCATGACCTTCAATACATGTCTAATGGGCTCAGTTTACTCTCATCTAGTCCTAGTACAGACTTGCATATTTAGAAAACCAAAATGCAGTGTTGTTAAGATCCAACAAAACTCTAGCTAAGTGCACTAATATGATATCATAATCTGGATCTGTGTCATCTCTTTATCAAAAAGAGAGAAAATAAAACTTAGTGAGATCTGTAAGTATTTTGACAGACACAAGTTTCATCATTTTGCTTCTGTACACCACCACAATTAATCTGAAGTAAGGCAGCCAAGATGTGCTTGAAGTGAAGATTCCCAGCTTTATTTTTAGGGGTTGAACAAAAATATCACATTAACAGTATAGGAATTACAGCCATTTTTATATTATCACCCGATGATTTTTTTGTGTTATTGCCCAGACATTATGCATTATCATTATCATTATATTTCAATACTTGGAGGAAAATACTTTGCAGTCATTGACTGCTTTGAGTTTGGAAACCATAGACATCATGGGACACTGAGTTTGGTCCTGTGAGATGCTTTGCCAGGACTTTACTGCAGCCTTTCAGCCAGGTGACCGACCTGACTATAAAGAATATTCCATTTGCCTTGAAAAATGTTGCTGTATGTTCCGTGTACAGTATCAATCTGCTCTGTGAATCGCTATCCTTTCAACTTTGTAGCCTTTGGCTGAATTTAAGCAGCGAGTATAGCCTTATAGACTTGGTTCTTCTATCAGCTGTCACAGCATCAATTAACACCAGTGACCTTGTTCCACTGGCAGCCATACAGGCCCATGTACAATACCATGTTCAACAAATAATGCTTTGGGTCATGAGACATTTTTGTTTTCATTCTCCATGCTTCTCGCTTCCCATCACTCTGGTATCAGGGGATTTTGGTTTATTCTGTCCACAGAATCTTGACCCAGAATTAGGGAGGCGTTTATACTGTAGATGTTTTCTAGTGAAGTATAATCTGGACTCACTGTTGATTTGGTCACATGTAAAGTGCCTTCTACCGGGCTGATAGACATGGTTTGTTTTTTCAGTCTAATAATGGCCTCTTTGGAACACAGAGAAGTTCCAACAGCTACCAAATGCAACTGTTTGGAATGAACTCCAGATCTGCCTAATTTGTAATGGAATAACGAGAAAACAACACACAACTGGCCTTGTACCTGCTTATCAGTCAACTCTTCAATTCCATTTGAGCCTCAAAACGGGGTGACAATATGTAAAAATGGCTGCAATTCCTAAACGGTTAATGCAGGTACATGCTTCAGGTTCATTGTGGTGGTGGACAGAGGTAAAATTACAAAGATTGTGTCACTGTCCAAATACTCATTGGCCTAACTGCACAGAGGTGCTGCACCCTAAAAGGTGAATTCTGGCATTTTTTCACATAGATCTGTTTCTTAAGGTCACCGAGTACTGTTGGTACAAAAAAAAAAACTAAAACAATCAGGGCTACCTTGCTCATGTTGCTGCAGCCACAGCTAGAGCCAGGCAGCTACAGTGGTACACTCTGGAGGCATGTTCATGATCCCCCAGTGTTGGTCACAATGGCCTCTACACAGTAACAGCCTATACACACAGCTGCGTGCGTTGCAGTGCTGGAGATGCATCCCATTCACTTTACATGGGCTTAGGTCATCCATTGCCGAACTGAATTGTGGGTCCGTTGCGTCGCGTTTCTCCCGTCGCTCACGTTGAGAAGTTCAGCTGTTGCTGCACCGACAGACGGCACCGGGCAATCAAGCCCATCGACGGACGGCACCAACCAATCAAATTACGGTTATACTTCAAGTAATTTGCATAGCTACCGTCGGGAACACCCACTGGCATGCGTTGACGGAACGCACAGAGGCGCACATTGTCAATAGGCAAGGCAGGCAACTGCTTGGAGCCCCGAGCTGCTAGGAGGCCCCCCAGACCTGGTCTCAGCGTGTTTTCCGATGGGACAACCGAGAATTTCGTCCATAGATCTTGAATGATTGAGTGATTTTGCGTGCTCCTGTACTGTTGTACAGACAGTGCATCTGTGCATGTATGCTATGGACTTATAAACAGAGGATCTGTGTACAAAAGAGTTCAAATAATCCGTATAGCCTACATATTTAGGCTACTATGGTAAATGTCAATCGAGGGTGCATAGTGATGACGGATCAACATCGATGATCAATATCGGAGTTTGGCATTGACTCAATGAAGTTATGGTAGGCTAATGTTAATTGGCAGAAAGATTGAACATGGTTTGCTACATCTATATGACTATAAACTTGAGCTAGCTAGCGACAGTTACAACTAGTTAAGCAAGGAGATGTTAATGTTATATTTGTATTAGGGCTGTCAGCCATAAAGCGTCAATTGCGATGCGATTTGGCTAAGGACCAAGTATAACGCGTTGATTTTTTTAAATTGCGTGCCGCCAAAGATTTTTAATTTTACACCGTCACTTGTTCTGTTAACAACGATTCTCTTTTTGGCTGGTAATATTTTGACCCTTTGATGCACCGTTTCTTGTCCTCCAACTGACACAGACACTTTCTAATCTGCCTTCCTTCTGTAGTCATGAACACTAACGCAGTTCTGAACTCTTTTTAAAAAAAACTCGACATGGAATTAAAATATCACTGAAACACCTCAAATTTAGGCTACGACATGGGTCGGCAACAGGCAGCCAAAGCTGGCCCGCCTCTGAAATTATTTTGCACAGCCAAATTATGGCAGTCCAATTTGTTCAATCTTTTATTATACAATATCGATTTACATATAGCCTATGCTATTCACCAATTAAACTGCGAGTAGGTGCTTAAACAAATATGAGAAAGAACACCAGAACGCACTTTATCCTGCTAGCTGTGCATAGCCCTCGGCCAGCACTTCAATATTGTGCTTTTGTGCTTCTGTTTGGAGCAGTTAGGCCACCTTGAAGGTGCCGCTGCGTTTTGTAGTGCGTTATGATAGTCTTTTCAAACAGCGACAGCGTTGTTGCATATCAGATACACAGTATCTAAGGTAAGGTAGGGTAAGATGTAAGGATGTAAGGTAGGGTAAGATGAATGCAACATTTTCTTTCCATTTCTCTAGGCCAGCTTTTCTCCCAGCTTCAACTCCTGTAGTTTGCTTCTCGCTTCTACTGTAAGCATTGTAACATTGTCAGGAGATGGGCCAACCAAGTAGCCTATTTAAGAATAAAAGTAAGATAGACTTTATCCAAAGAAGTAATTAGAATAAACCAGGCTCCGTGTTAAACTGTCCATCAATGCCATTATTGTAGCCTAGTGCCTCATGTTGTAGCGTCCACATTTACTATTCACAATATTGAAAGGGGAGATGAAAACAGAGTTCATCAATATAAATGAATGACTAATTTTGGGTAGGACCCCAATAAAACTTTATATTTTATAAAAAGGTTTTTAAAGTAATTTACTGTATTATTTTTTAGTTATTTATTATTTTTTCATTATTTAGGCTACATTTATATTTTCAAAATAACAAGGTTTTTTATGTCAGATTATTTTTCAGCCTAACATATTGGTGATGAACCCTGGTTGGTAGGGCCCCCTAGGAATTTTTGCTTAGGGCCCCCACAGACTCTAGAATCGCCTCTGGGAACGCAACTGTGTGTATATACATTATCCCGCTTATTACACGGCTACTTGCCAAAACGAAATAATAAACTCCCTACAAGCCTACATAGCCTATCCTATTTGTTACCGTTCATCGTGACATTTGCTGACAAACAAATAGTTCACAACAACACACGCTGAACTTGAATCAAACATTCTTTAAAACACAGCTGATCAACCATCTGCTTTCACTTTTGAATGAAGTTCCAGTCCTTGCGTAGTGATATGAAAGACGTATCAGAAGCACAAAACCTGTTGCCATTGACAGCGGTAATTATATGTTTGCAGCAGTAATTACATGAAAATATTTTGTCGTAGAACTTTGGGAAATCCCATTCAAGCCAATGGAGCGTTCTACTTGCCTTGTGAAGAGCCGTGTAAAAATGAGGAGTTACTGTCATGATGGTTGGCCAAGGGAGAGATAAGTAAAGTTGTTAATTGAGAAGAAAATAGGAATGATGCTAAAGCTGTTAATTGAGAAGAAAACAGGAATGATGCTAAAGCTGTTAATAAAGAAGCTGACTTTCTTTTCTTTCTTTCTTGCTCTCAAGTGAATGCAGTATGCCTCCGTCAGGTTTAAGGTCTTGTTTTGGCTTGACATTAATCATGCACTGGTTAATGATAATTCTCAAGTCAAAGCGCCGTCTGAACACAGCTGGCCATAAACATATTTTTCTCTGGATATTTGCATATGGTGAATTTAGATCTTTTCTTCCATTCAGTGTGCTTACTTCTTTTGCGGCCACATTTCTTCAGTACATTGTACAGGGTCAAGCTATGCCGTGGTGCTCTGTTGTCCACGGCACGGTTACCCCACAGGAACATGTGCTACCCACACATGCATAAAAACCTCTCTGGCCAAGAGGTTCTCCAACCCTATTTGTAGTTTCGCAAATCGAAATAAAAGATGAAACCTCAGTGCCCACACTGAACTCGAGGAGGGTGATGAGGGAGGGCTTGAACCGCTCTAAGGCCACAGGTTCATTTTGCAGGGGATGCATGCATTGTTAATATGCATATGTAGCTTCCCAGTGCTGCAGATGCCCTTTGGTGAAACCTCTGTGCAGAGGATTCTAAATGTAATTACAAGATTTCCCTACCTAATCTTATATTCAATTTTACATACACAAAATAGAGTGGAAGCTATTATTAGGGGTGGTAACCTCTGTCAAACTGTTTGTACCCCATAGTGTCCAAATTTGTTGGTACAGCTCATTGAAAAAATGCTTAATTTCTTTATGAACAGTGATGGAATTGAAAACAATCTCCTGATGTATAGCTGCATGCCTTTGGTATGTAATAGAATAAAACAAAGACAATGTGAAAAGAGATCATTTGTTGTTTATTTTACAAAGATATCCTAAAATTACCTGGACAAAGTTTCTGGTACCCCTAAAATTATATTAATTTATTGGATAATAGTGATGTTTTGAACTAATTGGCTCACCTTAATCAGGATCACAGATGTATTTGATTTTGTATTCAATTATTCAGTCTATTTAGCCAGTTTCAGGAACATTCAGTTGTATCAATATCATGGCAACCGAACGTCATCGTATCTGAAACTCTCTGTGCATTTTTACTGTCCACACTACAACAAAAACCTGGTGTTTTCAAATGTACTGTATGTACTTCAGAGAGCATTTTCAAAAAGTAACATATTTGGTGTCAGAATGCGCTGTTTTAAAAATAATAATAAACAAAGAAATAAGTGATTTTGCTGTTGTTGTTTCAAGCAGGTACAGGTATTCATTTTGATGCTTGTTGTCATCCTATAGAATCTCCTTTACTTTAATCATTATTATTATTAATTGCAGGGGGGGGGGTGACTAATGACTAATAGCTTGAAGTCATGTATTTGATGCATTCTCCAAAAGATGCAGAATAATCTATAACCATTCTTCTCTCTCACTCTCTCTCTCTCTCTCGCTCTCTCTCCCTCTCTCTTTTCTACAATACCTCTTTGGTATTGCATAGATGATGTGTGTACAGTATGTGTGTGGTGTATGTGTAAAGCCATGGTATTCTTCCTGCCATATCTCTCTCTCTCTCACTCTCACACACACACACACACACACACACACACACACACACACACACACACACACACACACACACACACACACACACACACACACAGACCCCTAGGCAGCAGCCATATGCACAGCACTAAGGCCAGCTGATCATCAAACAGTGTGCAAGCAGGGGCACTGACACAGTGTTGACAGGGTATCACATAACACCTCCACATACGCCCACGAGCTGCTGATACTAGCAGGGACAAGGCCAAGATCTACCCGGGACCCACAGACATCCGCCCAGCCACAGACACCAGGACATTCACTTAATTACAGACACAGACATCCACCTGACACCTACTTCAAACGCAGATATCACCCAGTCACAGACACATACATCTACTTGACTTAGTCCAGGCACACATACATCCAACCAGTCACAGACATCAACTTACTCACAGACACCCAGACATCTATCCCATCACAGACACCCATTTAATGAAAGATGCAAATATCCACCAAGTCACAGACACAGATACATCCACTTGACTTAGTCACAAGCATGTATACATCCAACCAGTCACGGACACACAGACATCAACTGAGTCACAGACACCCAGACATCCACCCAGTCACAAACACCCAGATATCAACCAATATCCAGACATCTACTTAAATACAGACACAGACATCCACCCAGTTATAGTCATCTACCCAGTCACAGACACCCAAACATTCCTTAATTACAGACACAGACATCGACCCAGGCACAAACACAAAGACTAGTCCCAAGCATTTTTATATCCACCCAGTCCCACACACCTAGTTATCCACCTAATCACAAACACTTTTAATTTAATTACATACGCATACATCCACCAAGTCACTCACATACATAAATCCACACTGTCTTAGACAGACAGACATCCATCCATTCACAAACATGCAGATGGTGATATATATAAGAGGTATAAAAACAAAGAAGCAAAACAGTTTTTACTCTCAGAGGAAAGGACTACTTAAAAAAACATCAGGCATCGAGAGCATGTATGTGTATGCATGTGTGTGTATGTGTGTAAGAGAGAGTGAGAGAGAGAGAGAGAGAGAGCTTAGCAACAGCTGCTCTGCATTCACAACTCCAGTGCAAAACCAGCCCAGGACAGCGTGGTGCTGACACCCTACCCTTGTTGCGCATCGATTTCGACCGCAAAGTAGGCCAGCACGCTGATGGGTTGCCTCAGCTCAACGGCTCCTGCAGGAGTGACTGATCAAATGCATTCTTGAGAGTCATTTGAACTCTGCGTGGCAGGCCCGACATGCAATCTCACATAAGCCTAATGATGCCTCTTTTCATCCACTACATGAAGAACGGCTTCTGATAATCCTAGTGAATGATGGCATACCACTGGATGTGTGTGTGTGTGTGTGTGTGTGTGTGTGTGTGTGTGTGTGTGTGTGTGTGTGTATTTATTTATTTTTAACTTTCATTTGTGTGCGCACCCGTATGGTTTTCAAAACATCTTACCAAAGGATTTCATTTGGAAATTAGACAACTGGCTAACACAAATTTACGTAAGGGTTAATGGACAACACAGTGTTCAGTTCACAGAAATAAATGTACGTTTGAGGTTGAAATGTGAGAGAGAGTGAGAGAGACAGAGAGAGAAAGAGAGAGAGAGAGAGAGATTTGGGCATGCATATTGGTGCAAAATTGTGTAGGCCCACATTTTGATATTCATGTATGCTGATGTGTGTGGTGTGTTTGTGTGTATGTGTGTGTGTGTGAGAGAGAGAGAGAGACTACAGATTAATTTTAGATCTATACTTGTCTCCACCCCCATCAATATCAGCCGTTTCCATTTCAAAGCAGGCTGTCACAATTAATGATACACTTTTTTCATTTGCAGATGACTGAGACGGAGTTTACAGTTGATAATGGAGGCATGCACCAGAGCTCTTAGGATTTAACTACAGACTATAAAAGCTCCCTGCCATGCATCATATGCATCAATATCAATATACAGTACAGTAAGTCATGGCTACGAGCTATGAATTTCTACATGAGAATGTTTGAATAAGGGTCCTTGTGAGAGTCTCCAGCCAGGGAAAACAGCATTGTCTTACAAGCAGTTGGTGGGTATTTCAACATTATGGAGGTGCCCATCTCAGATTGGTCGGGAATCTGCAGTGCTGATTTAAATGGCTTCTATCTGTCTATCTCTTTCCTTCCCAGTGCTCTGTCATTGGGCTCCCCTCTTCTGTCCTGGGGTCTACTGGATGGGATTTCAAATACAGAATGAGGGAGAGAGATATAGTGAGAAAAAAAAGATATGCACAGTAAATTGGCTCTTAAATTGATACTTAACTCTGTGAATTCTAAAAGAGGCCCTGGCAGATGAATTCTTTATCGAATCCCACTGCAGGAATCCTTTCAGCTCCCCTCAAATTCATTGCTTACCCTCCTTCCTACTTCTTTATCCTTTTCGCTCTTAATCTTCACTGCTTTTGATGAGTACCACCCCCATGGTTCTGCCACGGGTAGCCCACATGTGGGGTGTCTGATTTGAATTGGTTTCTACTTTCTCCAAAGTGATTTAACAGATTATAGGTTTTTTGTCCCTTTTTCCAAGACCGATAATGCTAAGAAGGTAACGACATCTGAATCTAGCAGAGACCGTCATAATACTTTATAATGAGGAAGGTGGTTCACAGTGCTAACTTTCCTCCAGGTTCAAACACTTGAAACAGCTATTCAAATCTACAA
Source organism: Alosa sapidissima (assembly GCF_018492685.1). Lineage (NCBI taxonomy): Eukaryota > Metazoa > Chordata > Actinopteri > Clupeiformes > Clupeidae > Alosa > Alosa sapidissima. The sequence goes on from NC_055957.1 coordinate 34,664,273, forward strand.
TCAATTGTACTTTCCAGAACTACAATTTATAAACAAATTATGCATTTTTGAAATATTCATGATATTGTTAGAATTAATTATTGATATCAATCATAATTATAATAAGCCAAATTCCACACTCACTGAAAGGCCACGAAAAGTTATTACCAGTTATTCCTTATTCAATTTCAATTTCAATTTAATATCACTTATAGAGCGCCAAAACATTGCACATGTCTCATGGCGCTTTACAGAGTGTTAAACAATCAGAGAAGAGAAAGCCCATGAATAACAGGGGCAAGGAAAAACTCCCTAGAATTGGAGATATATGTAGGAAGAAACCTCGAGCAGATCCATGACCCAAGGGCCTGACCCATCTGCCTAGGGTCAGTACAGAACAGTAAGGTCTGTTTACATGATAAATTAATAAGTTAGTTAGGTGTAGAGAAAAGAACATGGTGTTTAAAGCCACCTGAGGTGTATGTTACAAAGAAGTGGGATGGTTACATATCCAGTATAATGCATGAATCTTATTTAGTGTCAGAAAGTTCAAATAGTCCAGTGTAGGAAATTAATTGTCCAAGGGGATCAGTGCTCATTTCCCTTATTAGCAGGCTTTGTTTTGCTATCAGTATAGCTTTACTATCATTGCAGGGTATTCAGCTTTTTGCTTAGTTGCTGATGCTATTTGAATTTGAATTTGAACTTGAAGCCATAAACACACACACACACACACACACACACACACACACACACACATATATATATATATATATATATATATATATATATAGAGAGAGAGAGAGAGAGAGAGAGAGAGAGAGAGGGGAAGAGAAGGGGAGAGAGAGAGAGAGAGATAGAGAGAAATAAACTCACATGACAGACACAGAGCCTGTAAGAACGTTTGGACGTTTCGGAGAGGAGGGTCAGGGTGGAAGGGCAGAAAAGGAGTGACTCTCGCAGATGGGTGGAATTCTGTCATCCCCTAATTCATTCCAGCGTGTGAACTTGGACAGTAATTAAGTTGATTTGACTGCCAAGAGGATCCTCCCATGGAGAAGCAGGGAGGGGGATGGCGAGAGGAGAAAGAGAATGTTAAGTGGGAGGAGGCAAAGTGGAAACGGCACAGAAAAGGGCAATATACTGACCTATATGATCAGCAGGCCTGTGCAAATGAAAGTGTGTGAGAGAGAGAGAGAGAGAGAGAGAGAGAGAGATAGAGAGAGAGAGAGATAGATAGAGAGAGAGAGAGAGAGAGAGAGAGAGAGAGAGAGAGAGAATTACAGAGATCAAGTTAGGGCACAAACATGGTGGAGTAGGATGGATGAAAAGCAGGAGGAGATGTCGTTGCGAGACTGGGCTCAGACTGTGCCAGCTGGTCGGGGGAGCACACACACATGCATCATCACGCTCATGGAGCAGACCTACCCTCCACTCCCAATTATAAATATCGCCAAGAACTCTCTGTGTGTGTGTGTGTGTGTGTGTGTCCAAGGTCTGAGGACAGGCTATATTTCATTTGACCATTTAGAGTGTGTGCGCGAGTGAATGTGGTAGATTGTGTGCTTCAGGAAGTTGTCTGACTGTGTGTGTGTGTGTGTGTGTGTGTGTGTATGAGATAGAGAAAGAGTGAGAGAGAGAGTGCTCAAGGGTGAGTGTGTGTGTGTGTGTGTTTGTGGGGGAGTGAGTGTTTCAGGGTCAGAGGATAAGCAAGGGTTTGCTGAACCACTGCATTGTTCTACAGACTCAGCCACAGCATGTGGAATAATGCATGGCCAAACCTGTCTGGTGTTCCCTGCCTTTGTGCGTTATGGATTCATGAGTTCATTTCTTCCTCTGCTTTTGTGCTGCATTATCCATTTAAAGGACAGTCTGCCATCATCACAAATGGATGAAACCTACTTGGGTTCATTTCATCTATCATTGAGGATTGACATTTTTACAGTATCAGAGAGAGTGCCTTGCCACCAGTAGATGCTGTTCATTTCAATCGATGTGTTTGAAAAGCATGATAAATGTATGTCATCATTAGCTCACCTTAGTTTTCCTCTACCACAACAATGTCACTGCCTGTAGTCCTGCAAGTGGTTCATAGAAGATACAGAGGTCATAATACTGGTTCCAAAAACCGTTTAAAAAATCTATGCTAGTCTATATGTTGAATAAAAATGTGGATGTGAAATTACTCAGGCCAAAGACATCACTAACATTTAACTAAAACACATAGCAGAGGGACAGTAGTAATTGCCTCACTGTTGTCTTCTTTGGCAGGGCTCAGGTGTAGTAACATCTTTTTTGGCAACTTGCACTGCATGATTTATGGCCGTTACCACCAGATAGACCCATTTCAGTGTGCCATAGACAGCAATTATTGCCAGATGTTATTTTCTGCAGATCTTGCATCTAATCTAGGAGACTTACTCAGTGCACACACACAAACCTAAACAAAGAAAAATGCTGCAGTTTTGAATTTGGTCAATGTTGCGCTAAAGGAGAACACTAGCAGGAAATGAGGGCATAGGTCATGATGCTCCTTATCAGCCAATTAGTCTAGGCCAGTCAGCCACAAGGATTAGCTTGTAGGTTTGTTGATGACACACAAGACAAATCTATGCACAAAAGAGTTTAGTCTAATAACCGGCAGAATAATCTGAAACTGGACAATGAAGACTGATTTGGGAGTGTTATTCCACCACATGGCTAGTTTGACCCCTGTAGTGACCAGTGTGTTAGCATGCTGCAGAGGACTAGCCGCACTCCCACAGACTGAATAAAGCATGGAGACCCCGAGGATATGCCAGGCCTCCTGCCTGTCTTTTCTCAATCAATTGGTCGATTAGTGAGGTGCGACAGCAAACTAAACACCAAGTGGCCTTTGGGGAGTAAAGATGCCCATTAAATGGGCTGTAAACAGCAGGCAATAAGACAAACAGCACATCCCTGGGATTGGCTCCCTCCATCCAACATCCCATTTCATTACAAGCCCACACACGTGAGTGCCTTTGAAGAAGACTGTGGGTAGATGTGTGTGTGTGTGTGTGTGTGTGTGTGTGTGTGTGTGTGTGTGTGTGTGTGTGTGTGTGTGTGTTTGTGTGTGTGTGTGTGTGTGTGCGGTGGCGGTAGTCGGGGACTGGAAGCTGCAGGAGTTGCTTGCTTCCTCTGGGCTGCAGGCTGAACCTGTGCCTCTGGACGTGTGTGTGCCTCCTCTGACTAAGCCTTACTCACACTCTCTCTCTCACACACACACACAGAGAGACACACACACACACACACACAGACACACACACACACAGACACACACACACACACACACACACACCTACCAGTCAAACCCAGCATGGGTATGTGACGAATAATGCTGCTCCGAGCCAGGTTAAATGAAGGACAGACACGCAAGCCAGAACAATCTCACTACGCATAACAAGTGTGTGTTTGTGTGTGTGTGTGTGTGTGTTTATGTTTAGCTATGTCTCTGCCCCCTTTTTACACAGAGTTATTAAATCACAAGTAGCCCAAATTCTCTGGGCCATTTTCAGGCAAACTCACTCTCGATAATCATGGATAATGGAAATGGTGAGCCAAAGTCATCCATCTCTGTGTACCCACGGTTAGTAATACCAGTGCAAGTGTCAGAATTGTAATGGAGTTTGTTCAGGCTAACTGTATGGAGAACCCCTTTCCTAAAGGCAGTTCAGCACTGGTCGACAGCAGTTCATCATGTTAAGGCTATTTACTGCTAATGCGCACCGGGTGCCTGCACCAACGCAGAGCTACGGCAGCTATTTGAGGCCAAAATGAATAAGTGATGAGCCTGGTGCTTAAGAGGAATTACAGAATTATTGTCATGTTTTATTCAAATGTGAGGGTTGGAGGACAAGTAGGATAGAGGAAGAGAGCTGTGGAGATGAGAGGAGGAGGGGGAGAGGGCGGAGAGGGGAGGGAAAGTGTATCAGTGTATGAACTGGTTTATGTGTGTGTCAACATACTTAAGTGTGTTGATGCCGAGGTCTTATCCAGCGTGTACAAAATGATACATGCATAACTTTATCATCATTAAACAGAGCGGAGGTGTGTGAAGACAGCATTTGCAGTCGGGATGAGGTTTATCAGTCAACACTGTGTCTGTGTGTGTGTGTGTGTGTATGTGTGTGTGTGTGTGTGTGTGTGTGTGTGTGTGTGTGTGTGTGTGTAGCCAGAGTGTATGTCATAAATCGACCTAATGATCAGACATGTTGGCTGACTGCTGAGGAACAGACATGACTGCCATGGCAGCAACTTCGGCGGGACAATTTAGCTTCGCTTAATGGTGGGTCACCCCGGGAGGTAATCAAAGCCTTGGCTGCTGCGGACGTTTCCAAATGGTCCCACTTTAGTTTCCGTACACACGCACACACCGCTTGTTACGCGGCATTCGGGGAGACATAAATATATAGCATTGCAGCAATCAATTAAGACGCAACGCAAAGTTCCAGAGAGCAGAACAGAAGGGGACTCGGCAGGAGTTCCCGGTCACCCGCCGCGCCGGAATTTAACCTCCATCAGCCCCAGCCCCACAGCTTCAAGAGCAAATCCACCGCACGCTTGGCATTGGCCCTGCCCACGGTTCGCATTTATTTCCCCTCTCGGGGACTCCTGAGCGTTGGCATGAGCAGTGCAGCCCTCTTTTGAAGTGGGTGTTGACGCCACAGGTCCTAAGTGCCCACAGGTTGTGAGCTGGCATGGGCGTGCGGGATGGATGGGATAAAGCCGAGCTGAGGCGGTGCAGGTGTTTTTAATGGGCTTAAAATGGAGGCTCTGCCAGAGGAGAGGAGTGCACAGCCCTCCCCTCCCCCAAAACACACACATCTCATTTAGGTTTGTTTTCATTTTCACAGAGTCTGGAATTCACTTCAAGGGCAAATGCTCTATGATTATGAGCATGATAATGAGAGCATCCAGGCTGCAAAAGTTTTCATTCTGGCATCCGTGTTAACTTCAGAGTTTGGCTTTAGCCCAAGCCAAAGGTTGTCATTGTTTTTCTTGGAGTGATGCTTTGTGGGGAAAAGTTTGCAGTGAGTTTTTCTAACAGTTTTGTTTGTTTGTTTTTCAGCAGTACTAAACCATTTTGAGGTTGTCATAGACCCAAAACAACAGAGCAGACATAGTCTTCAGATGCAGGCACATTTTATAAAAGAGAAATTACATTACATAATAAATGTTTTTTTTTTTTTATCTCCATTAAGCAGGCCATCACCAGTGTCGTTTTGTTGGTTTCTTTGGTTAATGCATAATCTACAGGTCCAATTCTCATTACACTTGGTGGGAACATGTAGCATGGGACAAGGAGATAGGAGAGAGGCTCTGACTCAGGGCAACTGCATGAACTTAGTTCTGCTTTTACTAACTTAGCAAGATACACCTTTTTATTGTTTATTATTTATTCCACTGCTTGGTTGAATTTCCCATTGTCCTATGTAATTTAGAACGACCATTAACCGTATGTTATCTGCACACCTATGAAGTAGATCCATTTTTTGGCCGTATCACACTTATATATTAATTCGCCGAACTCGTTGTGAAGTTTAAATGAACCGTCACGTTGCATCCGAGCTGTAAAATGCAGACGTTCAGAACATAGCAACATTGTAACATATGACGAAGGTGGCTTTTAGCTAGATGGATGACAGCAGGCTAAGTAAAATAGTGATGTTTCAAAGCTAAAGTTTATCAGTATCTTGGGATACGCCCGCTTGACAACGGGAGAGATCGACCAGCCTTTGGCCATAGCAACCATCCATTTAGAACTAGTAGGTTGTCCTGCAAGTTGAGAAATTAGTTGATATGTGTCGGAAGAAAACAAACAAGACAGTTTTAGCGATTAAATCGTTCAAATTGTAACAGGAAATGAACACAACGCAAGTGGCAACAATGGAATAAGCGGGATAATGGACTCCACGGTGGTCTGTTCACAGAAATTAATGCACGGTCGAGGTTGTAAAACGGCCCCGACGCAAAGCGGAGGGCCGTTTAAACCTCGCAAGTGCATTAATTTCTGTGAACAGACCACCGTGGAGTCCATTATCCCCTTATTTACTGTTTATAGGATCCCTATATAGGATCCCCTTCGCCCCAGCCACCTGCTATTCGTCCTGGGGTCCAACAGGACAGTACTCTTGCTGACTCATCTTAATCCAGTCAAGTTCTCTTGCAGCTTGTGTTATGTGTATGCAGGGTCGGACTGGGAACAAAATTCAGCCCTGACAATTTTCTCCTGGACCGGCCCACCACTGGACACCCCCCCCCCCACACACACACAAGCCCACCGATACCAACCGCCCCCCCCTCCTGATTCCCCCCATAAATAGCCTAACAAACACACAGTATTATGCGGTAGCAACACTTCATAAACTGAACCCAAACATTTAGATTTGGACCTAGCCTATAGGTTATTATAATCACAATAACACGGGGGTCCGGGGGTGTCTTTTCAGGATTTTTTTTTTAAATTCTGGTTGCTAATTACACCATTTTAAAGTGATTTGAGAGGGACATGTTTCAGGGATAGGCTACTAAAAACAGGCTCATTTTCTGTCTGTCTCACGTCATGTTACCCCATGCATTAAACCACATCACTGCTTGACTAAATGAAAAATATAGGCTACTGAACATGGACATCGTCATAGTTGACAGAAATTACTTTAACATGTTGTAGAAACACAACCACAACCTTTATTTGGCTTCTCCTTTACTTTAGTTATAGTCCGCGATTCACATTAACTGTTGGATTTCACCACAAGTGTATACTAAACGTTTTTGCCCAAGTTTGTGTGCCGTCATCACATTTTGCAAAATTAGGCTACCTTTCGTTGTGAGCTAAAAGGCTATGGGAAATACTTTGAAGTTCCTTTTGAGTCCAAAAATGAATAGGTTTTCTATAACCTATGCTACACAAGTTGTGCAAAAACAATTGTAAGCTACCCGTAGTTTTTTTTTATGTTGACAGACAAACCGCACTACAGTAGCCTACATGGTGCAGTAAATGGAAGCTCTTGGTAGTGCGTGCAACTAACGTCTATAAAAACAATATATTTATGGAATAAAACTAGACACCTCTGATTGCTGTTTACGGTTAAACTGCCATGATGTGAACACCAGCCAGCGGAGGGCACTTATATAGACTAGGCTACCATGCATGGACTTGTAGGCTATATTTCCCCACAAACCTAGCGGCTGCTTGGACAAATCCACTTGAGGGGTGGGGCAAGGGGGCGCGATCGTAACACACACTGAACCTATCATGAAGAGGCCAAAATGATTGACCTGTCACCCCCCAAGCCAAATGGATGCAACTGCATTTATAGCCTAGACCAGCGTTTCTCAAACTGTGGGTCGCAGACATGCCAGGTGGGGCGCGAACTGACGTGAAAAACATTTTTATTTTTATTTATTTTTGTATCTGTGGCCTGGGCCCAGGTAGCACCCGATGCGCAATGGACGCACTGTGTTATTCACAGGGAAGCGCTCGTGTCAAGGCAGCTTAGTTAGTCCCGACCTACGTGAGATTTTGAACGTTGTTGTGAGAGTGGTGAATTTCATCAAAACCCAGCCCTTAAAAGCGCGTCTATTCTCCGCACTTTGCGAAGAGATGGTAGCTGACCAAAAGGCTGTACTGTTTCACAGCGAGGCAAGGTGCTTTCCTGAGGTAAAGTGCTGTCGCGCGTGTTTGAGCTCCGAGTCGCCTCTTCTTGGAGGAAGAGCGCATGTTTGAATCTGCAAGCACTTTCACTAATGAACATTTCTTGACGAAGCTGGCCTATCTTAGCGATATATTTGATATATCTTAGCAATACATTTGAGTTGAGTATTGTCCAGTTACAAGGCAAAGACAAGCACCTACCTCACCTAGCAAATAAGATTACTGCATTCACCAAAAAAACTTGAGTATGGGACAGGCGCCTCGATCACGACAGTATTATACCTTTGAGATTTCTGAGCGAAATCGCTGAAACGTCTGATTGGGAGGCACTCTTGTGATCCCATGAATTAAACAGTAGGCCTACATCACATCCCTGCAAAGTTTATTTCAAAAATATTTCCCAACCAGCAGTGCTCAGTATTACTGGATTATGGATCCATTTAATGCAGCATATATTTCATTGAATATATTGTACAATGCTGTAAAATGGCCTATGCTTCCTAATATGTTGCTGGAAAACAGAAATATGTGTGTTATGTATTTATTTATTATTATATCTGCAGCACCAGCTGATTTTAACTCTGTTGAAGAGGATATATTTAGAACTTGTCATTATTTCAATAAATTTGACCATTTTAAGCTTGACCTACCACTTTCTTAGAGCGATGAGGGACAGGTGGGTCTCGAGAATGCCCCCTTGATCAAAGTGGGGAATGAAAGAAAAAGTTTGAGAACCACTGGCCTAGGCCTACATGACGGGCCGCAAATAGGCTAAATAACTTAAAAAAAAAAAAATCCCAGAGGTCACCGGCCCACCGGGCATTTGCCCAGTTGTACAGATTACCAGTCCGAGCCTGTGTGTATGTACTGTATGTTTATATGTAATGTACTTGTAAAAAACTTGATATTTCACTATGGGTAACTCAACAAAATGACTTAAATATGCTGAATTGGTATTTCTTTCGGTCTAGGCTAGATTTCTTTTACTTTCATATAAATGACAAGATATACAGTAGCATATTTATGAACTGCTTTCACATTTAAATGCTCTACCGAGTGTATTTCTGTTTTTCTAATCTATTCATCATCTTTTTGTCTCTACCTGTGTCTCAAACAATGCGTGTGACCAAAAATGTCCTTGTCCATTATACGTGCATTGGCAAGTGAATACTTAGGCACTAGGGTCAAAAATTATGACAAAGAGGCATGGTTTTGTTTGTGGGCTAAATGTGCATCTCTGATGAGTCCCCTTTAGAGAAAACGTTTGGAGCTGGGAGGGACAGTTGTGCTTAAGCCACACACAAGGACAATATATCATCCTCTATTCTGCTAATGCGGCTCCCATTAGTGTAGCATGCTTCTTACCCACTCAGAGTCAGCTGGGAGACTGTGCCAACCAGCTTAATTATTTCAGACAAGTTCAAGTTCCAGAGTGATTGATAAACAGGAATATAGCCATGGGATGAAAAGGTGGTGGTTGTGAGTGAGTGAGTGTGTGTGTGCGTGCGTGCGTGCGTGCAAACATTTTGTTTGTGTGTGAATGAGCAAGAGAGTGTGTGTGTGAGTGTGTGTGACCAGTGGCGTCATGCCCATTGAAATAAAGGGGGCACGTGCCCCCTCGGATTTTTCCTCCCTGATAATTTTTTGGTCATAACTTTGTTCCTATTATGCTCCATAATAAGCCAGAGCCTATAACGACTCAAATGCATTCTTCTGGATGTGTAATAAACCGTAGGCTACCAAAATAGCTGAACAGTCAACATTAACCCTTTTCCTAAAATTGGTGTCTGTGTATGTTCCCCAACAACTCACACGCGCATTGAGCTCGCAATGTTTTGCTTGTGTTGAACTATTACAGTTAACGCTACAGTTTGAACAGTTGAACTGTTTCAGTTACAGTTTAAACAGATACTACAGTCAATGGTGTTGAAGTGGTAAATAGTCTAGATAAGCAATAAAAAGTAGTGGAATTATTTGTGGTTGACCAGGAAATTTTGACTTGGCGATCAAATAGTTAGAACTATGGATTTGATGTTGGCCGCGAATTCAGAGCATTAGTTAACGTTAGCCTACATGGTGTCAGTGTAACGTAGCCCAGGCTACTCTTACACATATTACAAATATTTGGCACACTCTCCTGTTTCAATTGTTTCCAGTATCGAGGGTGTTAAATTTGCAGTGACTACAAAATCCAACCTAATAACATTAGGCCTACCAAGGCATTGCGTTGGATGTTTCTCAGGGGCCGTTTATACGAGAACGATTGCGAAGGAAGACAACAAAATATTTTATCATAAGTGCCTTTCGTTTACACGGCGACCCCGCCATCGGGGCTTGAAGACGCAAAAATCTGAAGACTCCTTCCAGAGTGTAGAGATTTGAAGACGACCCGGGTTGCGTCTCCGTCTAAACGGCTAAACCAAAGATCCTTGATTACCTCTCTGGCTAAACTGTCAAATTAGAATGTCTGCGCGTGACGTACCGGGGTTCTATCACACCACCACCCAGCGGTCTGGAATGCATATCCAATCGAATATCACATACTCTTGCGTCTTCATATAAACAAAGATTTCCCCCTGAGAATGCTTGTCTAAACGCGAAAATAAAATGAAGATGAGACGCCACTTCTGCGTCTTCTCTTTTCATCGTCACCGTATAAACGTAGCCTCAATCTCCACTTGTTCTCTTCACGTATGTGGCAGCTAATCCATGTAGTGAAAAGGGATACCCTTTTAAAAGGAGGCCTAAAGTTGTTTTATATAGGATCGTTATGACCGTGATGTAGAGGGCAAGAAAGTATAATAGCCTCTCTCATGTGCTCATAACTTAGGTTATCAGGTCATTTGCTCATGATTTGCAGGTAGCAAGCCTAGCCTATTGCTTGCCATAATGGTAATGAAAAATATATTACTAGTAAAATATTCAAATATTTAGTGTTAACCTTACTCAGCACTGAAACCTGTCAAACTTCGTTCAAAGTCCTTCATCACATGAATTAAGATTAAACTAATTTAATTTCTGAGCGCCACAAAGTCAGACCTCAGCAACTTTTTTAATGTAAGATTGTTCTTAGGTCACATATCAATCAAATCATAACAACTGCAATGGTACTGTTTTTTAAATCATGTGTAGTACGCCTAAGTGTAAATGTTTGTGTCTAAACATGCTTTAATGAGCTTACATTTTAATGAGCTGAATTTGAGCTTACAGTTCTTTCACCAACCTATGTGTTTTACATTAACTTACAAAATAGATACTTTAGCTTAGTCCTCAGATAGATGAGGGTTGCTGTTTGCTCTGTTAAGGTATTTCTGTCCCTTCCAAACTGCATTGAAATGGTATGTTTAGCAGCCAGAATTTCAAAATTTCCAGGGGGAGAAATCTCCGGCCTCCCCCCTCTAACATGACCCCCCACCCCCCCGAAAAAAAAATTGCCTGATTGTGCCACCTCTGAATTTTGGCTTGCATGATGCCCCTGTGTGTGACTGCATCATTTGAGTCGTGCTTGAGAGGTAGTGGCACTTGGTCACAATCAGAGCATCTGAGGGTAGACATGAGGGGGTGGGGAGGTCAAAGACTTTCCATTTTTAATACCCCATCTGCAGACACATTTGGCAGAAGGCACATACAAACAACCATTTGAGGCTTCAGATGCACACAGACAGAAGTGCACTCATCTCAAATGACGGGTACACACATAAACACAGGACTACGACATCCTGACTAAATGCATTTTAATGTGCTCCCCCCCACACACACACACACCTCTCTCTTTTCTGTTTCCTCGTACAAGGTTCAGCTGCCGGTCAGTCCACCGTGACAGCAGAATCACAGAATAGTGTTATTAGAGCATGGAGTGGAGAGTAGACTCATTTTACGCTATGCTCCTCCAATTATTACTTCCCTCAGCGAAAGTTAACTGCGCCAGATCGATTCGGCTCCACCGAATGGAGCTGGAGCCGCCGAGAACATCTGCGCTGGGAGAGCGTCTCCGTGGACAGAGGCGGAGACATGTCAGCAGAGGAGCTAGGTAATGATGTAGTACTCGAGTCCGGTCTGCTTTCTCGGACTCGTCTCGGACTTGTTCCTTCAAAGACTCGGTCTTGACTCGGTCTCGGATCACAGTGGGAGGAGAAGGACTTGTAATTTCAGACCGAGTCCTCGAGACCAACGCATTTTTTTATGTTCATATAAAAAACCCACAAAACACATAACAATAATATTAAAATGCAATGTTGGCGGGCATTATTTAAAAATGACATCCCATGGTGCAATGCAAAGATACTGCCATCTGTAGGCCTAATCAGGGTAGGAATTTCAAGGTGGCCACGTCGTTGCCCCTTGCGTTGTGATGCCCCTTTGAAAATCAGAGGTTTACAGGCCACTGGCCCTGGTGCCCCCTTCTTTCAATATTCTGCTTTGCGTCCGTTTAATAGCGATTTTTATTTAGCCTATGGCCTGTCAAAATAATCTTAGGATCACAGCGCAAATTAATTCAGTCTTACGCAGTGGAGAAAATGACAGCACATGTCAAGAAAGAAAGTGCGTCCAAATTCACACATTCTTCTTAGTTGAAATACTCACGATCGCTAAGTAGCCTACTCATCACACAGACACGTGTATCACATCACATGAAAGAGCTTTTTCTCAGCTTTTAAACGATGTTAGCCGCTAATTGCTGTGGTGAACGGTTCGCGAGAAAAGTAAATAATATTATTAAATTTAATCATAACGTCTACAAAAGGTTCTATGCCCATCTCCCTACCCATTCATCAGCAGACCTTACCGAACACAAAGGTGTAAAGCAGTCCCCTGTACAGTAATCCATTCCAGAGTATTCCGGTTAAATTAAACATGTAATTTGCAGCAAGCAAGGTCTACATTCATGTCTCCAACTTTGGTCTTTAGGTTTCGTTCTACATGATTCGTTCTACATGATTTCATAACAGGCAAAATACAAAATAAATGTTACAAATATTGCCTAGATATAGGTGAATATTAAAATCAGAGGATATAGGCAACAGCTGACTAAGAGTTTGTGAAAGGAGCCTTAATGATCAAAAAATGCTAAGCATGCATCTTAAAGCTGAGCTGTGCTTAAATTGTTCAATACATGATTTCATAACAGGCCAAATATAAAATAAATATGAATAATATAGCCTAGATATCTGTAAATATTAGATGATCAGATGATTTACAGTTCTATGTAACGTATCATGTTTCATGTTTCTGTAATGTTTCATACAGTGATGCAGGTCTACTGCTGTGAATAGGCTAAATACATTTTTATAGCCTACTACTGTATAGTTTACTTTGGCCTTGGTGCCCTGACATGTGGCCTTTGTGCCCCCCACCAAATATGCCCAACTGAAGGCCAAGGGGCCTTGTCCCTAAAATGGTGAAATTCCAAGCCTGGGCCTAACTGTTGATTATTAACTGGGGTGATATTAAATCTTGAATATGAAAACTGACATGTTTTTATGGTCTTGGTCTCGACTGGGTCTCGACTCCTAAAGGACTCGGTCTCGACTCGGACTTGCTTCCTCAAAGACTCGGTCTTGACTCGGACTCGACTGTATTTGAAAACCAGCGGACTCTGTCTCGACCCTTCAAAGACTCGGTCTTGACTCGGACTCGGCATAGACGGTCTCGTCCCCATCACTATTTAAAGGAGTGCTCTCCAATGGATGTCTAAGACAGCAACGGACTGGGATAAGCTGAAGGATTAATAGATAAGAGATATGAATATGTCTGTGGAAAGTCCTTAGTCAAAATCTGGTGTTTTAGGACAATGTATTTGCGAATGGTAATATACATAATTATAGAATAGCCTACTGTATTTGATTTCCCATTCTCTTACAAACGATGTCTGTTTTTCTTTTATGGGGAAAATGCATCATTAATAGTCCCATAATTGGCATTCGGGAACCTCAGTTATGCACCTATAGTGAAATGAATGAATGAATGAATGAATGAATCAAAATAAGATTGTCTCTGGATCAATTCAGCCCTCCACCACTGACAGAGATCAATTTAAAGAGTTTGAGAATCAAGGGGAAACTCATTAATCCTGTTCTCTCTCTCTCTCTCTCTCTTGTTCTCTCTGTGCATACGTTATTGAATATTTGAGTAGAGCTCAATTCAGATTGTCTGTTAATACTAATGTTCACAGTTTGATACCATACTTACTTTCACTTTAATTTGATACCTTCTCAAATGCTAATAGGGTGAATCATCAAAATAAAGAGGATCAGGATAAATAGGATGAGATGGGAGCAAGGTGGGATGTGTGTGAGAGAGAGAGAGAGAGAGAGAAAGAAAAGGCACAATGCCACAGTGTCAACATCTGAGTTAGGCTACTTACCTTGACAGGCTATGGTGAAAAAGGCATGCATGTGTGTGTGTGTGTGTGTGTAGGGTAGGTTGTGGACTTTCAGTGCCAGTTCAAATCTACTAATAGCAAAGCTTCAGCTGACTAACTTCATCACCAGACTTCAGAACCTAGAACAAAATTGCTATATTTTCTACAGTGCCAAAGAGATGGGAATATCATTTTTTTGTGTGTGAGCCCAATATGAGGAAATGGCCCATCAGCTAAAAGTGTTCTATTCATTCCACCACCCATATTTTCTCACAGTGTCAAAGCCCTGCTCATGGATGCACTCCCACAGCAGAATTAATGATGTAGCAAATAACATTGGTGAAGAAATTATATGTCATTTCCATTCATCAGGTCATGTCAGGAGAGAGTGTATGGGGTTTAGCTTTCGCTGTCAATGTCCACACAGTTTCTCCTTCAAACCAGACTGTTGACTGACTAACTGGAAATTGTAGGCTGCATGAATGGGATGCTTCACACTGGAATGCTCATAAATGCTACAGCACTACAGAATGGCTTGAAGAGTATGGACTAGTTAACCTTTCGGGGCCTAGGCTAATTTTGCTACCTTTGCTTTTAAACAGGACAGTATCTGGACAGTCTAGAACAAAAATGTGTTGTCCAAATAAAGTGCCAATGGGAATTGCATTCACAGACAGTCCACGTCCATCATGTAGGCTAGTAATGCAGCTAGCCTACATTCCTGTTGGTATGTGTTAAAGGAAAAGGTCAAAGCTTTTAATGCTATCAGATGTCCCTACATTGAACTCTCATCTCTGCCAGTACAGGCTGACAGAAATGATTGCCATTACTGTCGACAGTGTATCTGCTAAGCTAATTTCTTCTAGTGATTATAGTTTTACCTCTGCTTTCTTTGAAAGCTTCTCTTTGAGAGCAGCACTGATAACAGAGATGTCCAAGGCGATATATTATTGCTAAATGTATTCTGCCTAATCGTTTAACAGTAATATAATTACAGCTTGCTGCCTGAAAAGCAAAATAGCCGGCGCCTCTGATAATGAAGTCAATGAAGACAATGAAGATACTTGTTTTGCAAGTGGACTCACGAGTTGTAATCACCAGTCACCAACTATGTGTGTGTGTGTGTGTGTGTGTGTGTGTGTGTGAAGCTCTATTGCTGGCCGTCTGTGTGGATGTGTGGTCAATCTTTGGTCCTGCGCCTGTGGGGCAGGAGTTAGTGCATCTGCACTTCCAAAAAGGATGTGATCCTTATCTAATTCCTCAGAGACATCCCGGGAATGCTGCAGGCTGTGGGAATGTCATGCCATGTCTCTGGCTGACTGTGCCTTCATTGTGTCTCCGCCAGGGCTGTTGCACACAGCTAATAACGCACAGGCGGCCACAGAGACAAGAGGCCAACCACATGCTCTGATCATCCAGAAGCATTTGTTTGAACAATGGAGGACTCATAAGAGATAGCATTCACATTTGTATGGTTGAAAATGTCATGATTGTAGGCTCATTTTGTCCATAATTGTTTCTCTGTATAAAGGTGTGTAGTTCAGCTTTCTCCAAAATAACAGTTATATTAGTTATGTCTAACAATGAGATGCAGTAAGGATAGGCAATGTAGGCAGTGCTTACCCTCTGATAATGTAGGCTGAGAGCTATCAAATCCAGATAGTGTAAAATAATAATAAAAAGAAAATACAAAATGCTATTTCTATCTCTGAGACTGAGTGGAGTTAAGAGTGGAGAAAAGCTACTCTCTAAAGTCGACTACCGGAAAAGAGGCTAAACATGCTTTTTACATTTACAACATTTAGCTGTCTGCAGAGACCTCAAAAGGCCTTCTTTGAAATGTAGGCTATGTAGGCTGTTGAAATGTAGGCCTGGTGAGAAATAGAAATAATATAAGCTAGTTAATAAAACAGGGAAATACATGCAGTATTGATTTGGGTCTGTGAATGCACACACTGCCCAAGAACTGACCATACCAAGTGCTACTCATGCCTAAATTCTAGCTATGCTCAAAGATGCCATATGTTATACAGAACAGGCATTGTTTTCAGAAAAAGATGAGACAGACTACAGAAGATGAATATATTGTGTGAGGAGCATTGGTCTTTGGACAAGACAGAACATTTTCACTGTGGCATACAAAGAACCTTACATTAATGATGTTTGCCATTCAGCTGAGAAAACAAAATATTCTCAAACCACCAAGAACAGCTACTGTTTACTACATTTGTTTGAAGAGCTCAAAAACAGAACATCAGCAGACAGCGTCACATCCTTAAATGCATCATCTTCACACAAGATGTAAGACATCAGACACTTTCTATTTATCTGTGTGTGAATGATGTGTGACTGTTTGTCTGCAACGCACTGCAAAATAAACAAATCATGAAGAGAGAGACTGTGTGTGTGTGTGTGTTTGCATGCATACCTTGGTCTCTACATGCCGTTGCAGCACAGGGAGGCCTAACACAGTAACTGCTGTGCAAGAAGCTGTTTGTCAGGCTGGTGTCTCCCACTCCTTCAGCTCTCTTACTTGATTGCAATGCTGAGGCAGTTAGCACTCCACACTGCATTAGCACTATCACCCACATATCCCTTCCTCCTGAATGACCCATCCAGTGGACCGACACCCCAGCAGGACGACCAACAGATAAATGCTCACCTCTGAAATATTGTTTACAATTCAACTGTGTACTAGCCAAGGTGCAAATCTCTAAAATTGAACAGTTGATCCTATTCTGTCTACTGAGTCTTTCTGGTAGAACTGCTGGTTACGCCCCTTGGAAATCTGAGGTGAATGAAGGGTCCCCAAACCTACTCTCAACAGAGATTTGAGATCTGAGAATGGGTCTGGCATCAGCCAGGCTAGTCCTTTATACCATGTGAGTCTAAATAAATAAACAAATGAATAAATATAAAGGGAAAGGATGATTGTGAGTGATGGATGTACTTTGAGGTAAACACAGCATATGAGAGTCTACCTCTGCAATTTGGTAGCCACAGATAGTCATTACAGGTGTTATTGCGGGGGAAATACACACCTGCAGGAATACCCCCACACCATGTGTTGATCACCAGATGCAGAGTATATGATTTTTTTTGTTTGTTTTTTTTCCCCCGTCATCTACTTCCTGAATTTTTGGTCAACGATACCCGGGACACCGAACCACCGTGGCACATGAAATTTGGTGGGTATGTAGCCCCACTAGACTTTTACGGAACAATTTCATTTCGTCCCCGGGGAACACCAACCCCCCCCCCCGTGCTGGGCCCCCCGAACCGCAAAAAAAGCAGTTTTTCCTAAATAACTACCTGAACCGCGGCACTGAGGATGAAGAATCTTTTATGGTATGTTGGTTTCAAGGGCCCACATCAATCTGGCCCATAATCACTCATTTGTGATTTGCACCCCCCCCGGTAAAAAGAAGAATTTCATCCATGGGGGGGTCTAAAAAAATTAGGTTATGTGCACATTCAGTGACTGTACACTCATTGTGTGTAGATGGCGGTGCACACATATACACATGCACACACACACAAGGCACCCACATACTATCGGTATTAGAATGGCCGATACGTAATTACAAATTCAGTAGGATTAAAAGAAAGCCAAAATAAATATTCATCATCATCATCATGGCTGCATTTCCAGTATTGGCGATAAGTAGTCGTTTGTCCACTAGATGGCGCATCGTTGCAGTGAGACGTAATTTTGTTGGAAGTTAAAAGTGGGTTGGAAAAACAATGGATCCTTCCTACAAGGACTGTAATTTACTGCAGAGAACGTCTAATAAGGATAGGATGATGTTCACATGAAATGTAATTCCCATTTCTTCTTGAAGCCGAAATAAATCTGAGGATGTTTATCGGACATGCTTTTACTACATGCTTTTTACTGCAGGTACGTTAATCTTATAATATCAATAAGGACCTAGGTAATGTTACCGTTAGCGTTGGTTGAGTGATGGAGGCCAATTTGATTGATTGCATTTGTAGAAAACTATAAATGTGGTTATACCAAGGAAATTGATAGCAGCACTGTAATTGTATCTTTCGACTGTCATTTGTTGCACGTGCTACAAAAATAATTCTGTGCAATGGAAGATTAACGGCTCCCACACACAGCTGTGTGCATCGCGTTGCTGGAGACGCATCCCATTTACTTTAAATGGGCTCACGTGATCCGTTGCCGAACTGAATTGTGGGTCCGTTGCGTCGCGTTTCTCCCGCTGCTCGCGTTGAGGAGTTCAGCTGTTGCTGCACCGACAGACGGCACCGGCCAATCAAGCCAATCTACGGACGGCACCAACCAATCACATTACGGTTTTACTTCAAGTCATTTGCATAGCTACCGTCGGGAACACCCACTGGAATGCGTTGACGGAACGCAGCTGTGTGTGGGATCCGTTACCAACGTTACACCGGATACAGAGACGCCTGTTTATTTTGTTTTAAGTGCGTGCAGGGTGTGAGAGGGGAATCGATGTGCTTTGATTCCAGCTTGGTAGTTGTAGTCTGTGAAATTAAAAAGCATGTGTGTGTGAAGTATCCAAACAATGACACCTTCATTTCATTATGGCTGCTTTAGCAACACACCTTAAGCTACTGTGTATTGGGTCCCATTTAGAAGTGGCTACTTCATTCGCGCTTTCCTTGACTCATGGAGCTGCGTGAATTTTATTACAACTTTTCGCCACGATATGGCAGTTTAAGTCCGCTTGATACTGTAAGGCGTAAGCCATTGGTTTCCAAAGGAGATTTTATTTGTGTCGCCAGCATAGCCTATTGACAATTTATGTTGTAAATAGGCCTACCTTATAAGCCTACCTGTAGCTTAGGGAAGCTAACAGCTTTCTATTAGGATCTAGTTTGTTAGTTACCGTTTTGTCATAACTCCCTGATGCATTTTTGCATTTAAAATAGCCAGAGCGTGGATATCTCAATCGGAAAATTAAACAATATCGGGTGCCTATGGACTAGGCTGGGTGAACCCAGCCTGATCTGCCCGCTATTTATTTTTTGATTTCTTAAAAGATTGAGCTTGGTCTGGTGAAAGCCAGACTAGCCATGGACCTCAGTTACACAATGCAAGGGAACATGAATCAGCCTATATTTGCACGAACAATAACGGACAACAGCTCTTCAACTTTGGCCCGTTAAAATGTGTATGAACAGTCTAGCGACGCATTTCATCAAGGCCCATTTGGACATGTCAGTTATTTGCACCACTGGTTAGATGTAAAACAGCATTTCGTTTCAGACTACTGTTACTTGATTTGTGCATTGACAATAAAGATGACTAAAATCTTATGTAGAAGAAGAAACATTCACAAAAAATCCATCCATCCAAAAATGACCTTTGTTTTTGATAGCTGTTGAAAACGGCATGGAACTGACAGAGATGTTTTTGTTTATAAATAAATAAATAAATAAATAAAATTATGCTGATACCTTTTGCTTTTCCCAAATACAATGTAGCCTACAGGTGTAAGTGACCTTTCATCAATCCAGTTGCAATGGATGAACTGTGATGACCTGCCCTACTTGTGATTGTTTAGAGATTTTAAAGGTTTTATAACAATGCTACATCTTCTTTGGCTATTCTACAATCTATTCACCTTTTCAGCACCAGTAAGCTACTTTCTGTGCAGCCGCACACACACACTCAAGCATGCCAAACAAGCATACACAAAAGTTTCAAGAATGGGGGATGGAGTAAAAGATGGAGACAAATTGAAGTGTGATTTATTTCCGCGGAACGGATGTACAGGACTGAGCGGCGGTCATATTTTGTACCGCTATGCGGTACATCTAGTTTCACAAGATGCATCAAGGTTTTAAAAGGTAATATGTTGCTATGCATGCTATGTGGGGTGAGTTGCTACAGCACAGTAGCCAGGAAACATGTGAAATATGATACATCAAAGCTTTGTCAAAATTAATACGACATGAATATTGATTAGACTGTTCATACTGATGTGTCATCACACAATGCCACAGTCCTGCAGACACAAACACACACACACACCACATGCATATCTACCAAGCCAATGTCACACACAAACACACACACACACACACACACACACACACACACACCACATGCATATCTACCAAGCCAATGTCAAAAAAGTTGACTTGGCCAGGACAAGTCACTGTTTGACTCAAACGTAAATCAGACTTATGCTAAGTGACACGGCCACGTTCGTCCTCCTCAGATCCTTGACTGGCGCAGCTTTGCTCAAATCCCTCTCATCCGCTACTCTCCTCTCCCCTTTGGGCTCCACGGAGGCTTTATGCAAATATGCATCTTTTTATATCAAATTCCAGATTATTATGTATGGAGATTTGCTCAACAGCGTTTTGGTGGCTTGCTTTGAAATGTGGCCTCCCTCGGGAGACGGTGGTGGTCTTCGCCCGACACCGTCCCCACCATTCCGGAAAATTCCGAGCCCATGGGACATCAGTGATGCAGTTTGTGTCCTACTTTTCCCAATCCCCTCCTCGAAAAACATGTTGACTCTGATGGCACTTTGATGCTCTCCAAACATCCTCTCTCTCTCCCTCTCTCTCTCTGTCTCTCTCTTCAGGTACACATTTTTGATACTTCTACTAGATTCTGCTGTCTATATGGCACGGCCACTTCTAAAGATCATCAGTCCAGGAGTGGTCATGCATCTCTGGTCAAATCTCTGGTCATCTCTGACAGGTCGCTTAACTATGAACTTCACTATGAACCTTCAGCTTCAAATATAAAGACTGCACTACATCAGTTCTACAGTACTGGATTTACTCTTGTTCAACTGGCATGGTTTACTAAGTTGGTTTATGTGAGCAATCATATAGAAACACTAACCTTATGTCCAGATTAATTAATGAGAAATATATTCAGTTATTATCATCTAGTTCCACACTTTTGCTACACACTCCCAAAGTACATATGTTCTGTCCACAATTAGGCACAGAGAATAGACCCTGTGGGTTCCTATACTACCCACACTGAAAAACAGCTACTCATGGGTCCTTTCTCCTTCATAGCCTACTGGTGTAGCAATAGCGCTGAAGCTCCCATGGGTAACAGGGTGTAAGCTGTTTTAAAGGACGTGGAGACACCGGGTCCAGGGGCCTGTACTAGGGTTACTG
Source organism: Alosa sapidissima (assembly GCF_018492685.1). Taxonomy (NCBI): domain Eukaryota; kingdom Metazoa; phylum Chordata; class Actinopteri; order Clupeiformes; family Clupeidae; genus Alosa; species Alosa sapidissima. The sequence continues at coordinate 34,685,431 of NC_055957.1, forward strand.
GCTTATCTGGGTAACTTCGAGAGTAACTTGGATCACGTGTGGCGTAACTTCCCGATTAACCCGTACTACGAAAGGTGGATGTGTTTTAACCGAGGTATGCTGCCATGGCAATTTACGCTGCATCTCAAACCTGCTCCGAGCAGGTTATGTTCTTGGTTAACCCGAGGTTTCCGTTAACCACACCCTTTATAAGTACCACCCCTCCACTAACAATTCGGGACAATGTCGGCGTACCTGGATGATCCATACGACATTGGAGCGCAAATCGTGAGGGGCTCTCTTCGCAGGGCGAGGGGTTTTAGAGACCGCCATATATAGACTATATATATATATATAGATATATAGATATTCGATATTCTCTATGAAGATATAGATTGTCAGCCGAACAAATTCGTTATCTTCGTCAGATGATCTAGGCAGAAGTCTCTAATGTCACCCGTCACAGCAATGGCCTTACGTGGACATTCATGTATTCCATCTAATCGGTGATGCTGAACATCTGAGCAAGAATACTGTATGTCCGAAAATAAATCGGACATAGGCCTAGCCTACAGTATGTTGAACATCTGAGCAACAATAGCCTAAAATAAATCGGACATAGCCTACAGTAGGCCTAATAAATTAAAATCACCATTTTAACAAACTTGTTGAATTGAATGTCATATTATTGTACCCTGCACATAAAGGCTACACATTTCCACAGCACCAGAATCTGACCGAATGCCTCCCTCAACCCCTTCCATAATCGGCCTTCCACTATTACTGTATTTGCGATGGCCAACTCCTCTGCTACTGTAACTCTGCTACTCTTGTGCCTTACAGTAGTGTTCAAAGACACCTTTTTCTTGTTAGCTGTAAAACAGAGGCCAAGTGAAGGCTATAAGCATACTAGGCCTACGTGTTTTCATAATTAAGAAATATTAATGCAAGCTATGACTATATAAACCACTATTCTGAATAATGTGTTTGTGTTTCATTTTCACCTGCTGCCATGTGCGTTTGGCAATGGTGTTGCATCTAAAATGTTCACAGGATTACATACACTAAATCAGTCAATGGGGGCTACTTAAACATTCAATTATCGTCGTAGTACCGATTAACACCACTTAAGATAACCAGGTTTTGTCAACCCCGGTTTAACAAAGTAACCCTGGGTTACATCTGGGTAGGTTAAGCTCCCTTCGTAGTACAGGCCCCAGGTGTCGCTAATTCCACGAATGGTCTGCAGCCACGCCTACAAGAAAGACACACAAGACACAGACCTGTATAAGGCCATCACACCCCCTCCCACAAAAGTGGGCTCCTGGAGTCCCGCCCACAATACAGGGCTATCAAAACATTAGTCATCCCACCAAAATTAAACATAATCTAAATAGAAACTCCCCAAAACATTCGGAGTACCACAGTAGATCAGCTACCCATCCAATCCCCTTAATTTATAAATTGTAACTTGGAGGTGTTTGACATCTGTCCCACAGCTCAACACACATTCAACCTCTCCCCAACACGGCAACCAATGCACCTAGGAAGCACATTTAAGAATACAGGAAGGGGAAAAAGGGGAAGAAGAACAGTGAGAAGAGAAAAGACCGCTAAACCTGGGGAGCCCTAGACAGTTTGCCACCACATTGTCTGTCCCCTTGATGTGGCGGATCTCTAGACAATAGGATTGCAGACAAAGTCTCCTTCTCCACAACAGAATAATTACGTTGATAAGAATTAAACTTTCTAGAGAAGAAACTAACAGGCTTGTCTATGCCACGATGATCCTCCTGGACCAAGACAGCTCCAGCACCCTCCAGACTAGCATCGACAAAGAGTTTAAATGGACAATTTTTAAATGGACAATTTTTTCAAATGTTTTCACTTCTCCCTCAGGAGATTAGTAAGAGGGGGCACAACAGTAGAAAAGTTTCTACCAAAACTCCTGTAGTAGCCCACCAGGCCAAGGAAACGCATCAACTCTTTTTTAGTTGTTGGTGCAGGAAACTGCTTAACAGCTCAAACCTTAGCATTAACAGGGCAAACCTGCCCCTGCCCCACCACGCGGCCAAGGTAGGTCACAGTCACAAACTCACACTTTGCGAGGTTGACTGTGAGCCTGTGTTGTTGGCACGTGTGACAAGTCTTAATGTAGGCTGAGACATCCCTTTTCATGCAAGGCCAAAAGAAATGTCTCAACATTATTATTTGGCTATGGTGATCATGCATTCAGAATAGCAGTTGCATTTATGTTGGTGCAAACTCTTTTCGTCTGCAATTGCAAATACAGTTTAAAAGAGGAAGTGATTTGTTACTGTTGTTACTATGTTCGGGATTCTGATTGGCTAACATGGGCTTGAGCTTGTCGTTACACTGCCACCTATAGGTTTGGGATGCTCTTGATGGCATATGTACACGGGTTAATGTAAACGAAAACTTTTCTGAAAACTGACAGATGAGAGAGGATGAATTGTCCGTTTATGAAAATAGCTGGCCATGTGTAAACGTAGCCTAAGCGCGTCTGTTCAGTCTGCTGACGCAACTTTTCAACTGCCAGGTCTTTTCCGATCTCGGCATTAACCTATACTTTTCATGCTCAATCTGTAACAATAACTCTTTCCATTGTTCAAAACTCAAGCCTTCCATGGACAACGTCAAAGAAGACGTATCTGTAACCGGTTTACGCTCGACTAAAATCCCTGCAGCAACCAAATTACTTTTAACAATTGCCTTAACCTTAGCCTTTACAAACTGACTATTTACCTCAAGTTTGTAATGCTCTGCCAACTTGAGCAGCTGTTCTTTAGTGCACTGATCAAAAATATCCGGACACATATCCAGAGAAGCGATGAAATCTTCGACTTCTACCGTCGGCATTATCCCAATGTGCGCAACGCTAAACAAACAAACAGTAAGTGTGTGACTCCATGCACCAGCCCCCCAAAACGGCAAAACAAAAGCAATGCCTATCCCGCTAACTAACTAGAGCCCCACAACCTACCCATTTAAGCTGCTGCCTAGCTCTTCATACTGGCGGTGGGTAATGTAAGTGCCAAAGCTCAGTAACACTAAACTAAGTCCTGGCAGGAAGCATGCATAAGGTTGTAGATCCAGGAATGCACTAATATTTTGTTCAGAGTACCAGTTTGCAACAATTATTAGTTAACACTAAGTTGTAAACACTTCGGAAAAAAATATATTAAAAACTGGATATACCAAAAAACGTTGATGTAATCGTTTCCTGCCAGGACTTTTACGGGCTTTTCCCAAATCACGAAAGTAACGTTGACGCAGCGGTATAGTAGCAGATAGTAGCATCCATCAGGCGTGTAAGTGTTATTTAAATAAACTCCTGGTGTACCTACAAACTTTTTAATGCCTCGATCTATGAGTAAAGAACATACTGTAGAAGTTTCGTACCATTCAGGGCATTATTAGTGGGGTAATTTACGAGATAAAAGTTGGTTCCATTACGCCTGCAGAAACTCATTAGTTTCTGACAGCGCTACTCGACCAAGGGAAAACAGGTTCTGGGAGGGTGTTTGGCTCGGGGTCATGGTGCAAAGGACCCTAGGGTGAAATTACTCCGAACCATCGCTTTAAAGGCAGAGAATGTAGATAGGAAGAAAAACAGGGAGGGACAAACAGACAAGCTGTCTTGTAGCCTAAACACCTTTGGTAGCAAGATGAGTTAGCAGGATGAGTTCCCGACAAACATGGGACGTCCCCCGGACTTTATGCGGACATTGACGACGTCCCCGATTGGTCCCCAACGTCATGTTCTCTAGCGGACGTTTCAGTGACGTTATTGACGTCCGGAGCAAGTTATCCTTTGGTTATTGCGCGACGTGTGTAGGACTTGCTGGGGACGTCACCGTCAGGTCCCTCGGATGACATTCGCATTTGGTCATTTCAAAGTCCTTGTGTGAGCCCGACAATAACGTTATACCGGGGACATCAAGGGGACGTTTGTTTATTAAGTACACACATGGCAGCGGAGTTGAGAGAGCTTTGGCTACAGCCTGCAGGACGGAGACATCCATCCATGCGCGACTTCACGTTACACGTCATTATGTAGCAACATTGAGGTCAGCTTACACAGCATTCGGAAGAAATACACCCTTGGGGGCCACCGATGAAAGTAAGTAACATCTTTGGCTGTGTACTGTATGTAGCTGATAACGTTTTCAATAACTGAATGAAACTGAATGAAAAGTTGTCAAATGTTAACGTTTTGTAATTTTCCTCTGGGGATGAATAAATCTATCTATCTAACGTCTCTAGCAGTAGCTGATCATTATATATACAGTCTATGGTTTTGCTTTACAAATGAAGCAGTCACTTCTGTTGCTAGGCAACCCTAAACAAATGCTACGTGGTCTGTTTTTAACATTCCTCTAGTTTTATTGCATCGTATTCAGCTCCAAAAGTCCTCAGTTCAGCCCAAGTTCGGCCGTGTGTGTGGTTCTGAAAATAAAACAGATAATAAGTACATGGCTAGGTTAGATAAACCACTGCCTATTTAGAGCATGTTACATGCATCACGTAATGACAGTTATCTGAAGAAATGCGCATTGTAAGCTAGAAGCTAAGAACAGTGACTTTGCTAACGTCACACCAAGCATCACATCAGCTAACATGAATTTGACAAAATCCATTTCCTAGTTTGTAACGTTATACATTAACGTTAAACTCAAAACGTATGTGCTACATAATTCACATATCTGCAGTGAACCTACTTTGTTCATAGACGCACAACTTCATAAACTGTAACATTATGTTGCCTTAGACTACGGTAGGCTAATGAGCAGGTAATGCTAGAGACGTTAGATCAGTGGCGCAAAAAGTGGGTATGCGCATATGGGCGCAGAACCATGGGGGCGCCAAAGCAATGGTAATAATAATAATAATAATATATTTGGTGTATTCTATATGTAGCTACTGTTGTACGTTTCTAAATCATTTCTGCATTTCCCCAATGTTAAATAACATTTTAGAGGACTAACAGGAGTAGGCGCCCAAGATTCCATCATAGAATTTTGACATAGAAGAGGGAGTAGGGGCGCCGTGAGCGCTGAGTGAGCAGGTACGAGTAGTGAGTTTTCGTCTATGGAAAAAGATGGATAAAGCAAAAAAGCTGTCGGGGGCTAAAATAGAAAAAAAGTGTGACGTCTGTGCTTGGAAGCACACGTTTCATGTTCATGTTACCAGACTAACTAGCGTTTGCTAAGCATATGCCGATTGAAACAGCCTATATTCCATTCAGATAGCTAGGTGGCTACCATGCTCATACTGCACTTTTAATGGCAAACTGCAAAAGAAACACACTAGCAACAACTCATTACATGATTCCATTTCCTAACAATGAAGACTCCTTGTAATAACTTAATATTGTGCTGTCAATGTGGCGGATAAGGATGGATAAGGCTAGAGTTGAATCAATCAGCCTTATCATTTGTGAGCAACAGCTGGCAAAAGGACGTTATGAGAACCGTTTAGACTCTCTTAAAGTGACAATGCGACATTTAATAATAGCCTACTTCAAGTTCAAATCGGCAGAATTTCTTAAAATATGTAATACATTATTGGCCTTTTGTTTTACTTTTACTAGTTGTTTGTGTTTTTTTTTTGGGGGGGGGCAATTTGTTGTTGCATACCACTCAAAAAATGGGTAGCTGCGCCCCTGCGTTAGATAGATAGATTTATTCATCCCCAGAGGAAAATTACAAAACGTTACCTTTTATCGGTGGCCACCAAGGTTGTATTTCTTCCGAATGCTGTGTAAGCTGACCTCAATGGAACCCTACTCAATGGAACCCTATTTTGTTTACTGGGTTAGCATCATCATGACCATTCTGAACTATGCAGCTCTTCATGTGAGAGTGAGAGAACTCTCTGATTTCTGATGCACTTAACCGTATTGATTTGTGCCTGAGGCACTTCCCTGGATGTGCATGTAATTGGGCTACAAGAAGGGCACTGCACTACTATATATTAAAACCTGAGAATATATATCAAAATCTGAATATATAGATCAAAACCCTGAATATATAGGTCGAAAACCTGAATATATGTCAAAATCTGAATATATCAAAACCCTGAATATATAGGTCAAAACCTGAGAATATATATCAAAATCTGAATATATATCAAAACCTGAGAATATACGTTGTATATCAAAATCTGAGAATATATGTCAAAGTCTGAATATATAGGCCAAAACCTGAGAATATATATCAAAATCTGAATATATCAAAACCCTGAATATATAGTCAAAATCTGAGAATATATATCAAAATCTGAATATATATATCAAAACCCTGAATATATAAAACATGAGAATATATGTCAAAAGGGACAATTTTGGGGTTACGTCCTGCATCACATCTCTCATGCGGGTTCTACACAGAGTTATGCCTTTTACAACAAGCTTTTTGATGGAAAAGTGGTGTTTAACTTCCATAATCTTTGTTTAGTGAACGCATAAAACCGTCAGTTTGTAAGCAAAATCAAGAATTACGATCTTTGAATTTGTTTATCGTTACCTAGCAACCGAGGCTTTAAGTGTTAAAACTTATTGCAATCTCGTTATGTAGGCCTACATGAAATGCAGTAGCGCAGTGGTTAGAGGAGCGAGATTTGACCCCAAGGATTGTTGGTTCAAGTCCAGTAGTAATCATTCTGCTAATGTTAGTTTTGGACTGGATATTTACATAAAAGGTAAAACCGCAGCCGTATAACGATGTAGTGGTAAACCATGGACTTTATTATTTATTTATCACTGTTGCTGTTGGCATGTTTAAACAAGCTATTTATATGGTAGTTCTGTACAATTTTGTGTTGAAAAAATGCCTCGTTTTATAAGAGAGTTTTATTGAATTAGATGCATAAACTATGGCTTAGCAGTGGTAAAACTAGTAATGGGCCCATGTGTTATCTTGTGCATGAGGGTGGCAGACAGAAAGAATGGGCCAAACAAAAATGTGACAGAAAGGCAAATTAAGTAAAATCCTGAATATTGTGTGATTATTCCAATGCAGCCAAATCCATCAAAGGACATGTCTAGATAAAGGAGGAATGGTCATCTTAAGGGAAATTCAGCTCAAGAGAGTTTCAGGAATGTACTGTGCATGTGCATGTTTGTGCATGCCTGTAGCCAGCCAATCTGAAGCAGTCAAAGGTGATTCTAAACGAGTCAAAAAGTCGAGACAGGACCCATCGTCAACATTTCTGTGTCCACCACTCTAGTTCATCAAAAACAAACCAGAAAAGGGACTCAAAGTGCTAAATACCTAAATTATCCTTTAAAAGTGTTCAGATAGTTTACATGAACAAGGCCAAAATATCTGATGAAGAATCAGGGCCACTGTTTAAAACAGAACATTTGTGTATTTA